>NC_042616.1:499493076-499752766 GCF_901001135.1 Rhinatrema bivittatum
GCGGCAGTCAAAAAAGCAAACAGAATGTAAGGAATTATTAGGAAGAGAATGGTTAATAAAACGGAAAATGTCATAATGCCTCTGTATCGCTCCATGGTGAGACCGCACCTTGAATACTGTGTACAATTCTGGTCGCCCCATCTCAAAAAAGATATAGTTGCGATGGAGAAGGTACAGAGAAGGGCAACCAAAATGATAAAGGGGATGGAACAGCTTCCCTATGAGGAAAGGCTGAAGAGGTTAGGGCTTTTCAGCTTGAAGAAGAGACGGCTGAGGGGGGATATGATAGAGGTCTTTAAAATCATGCAAGGTCTTGAATGAGTAGATGTGAATCGGTTATTTACACTTTCGGATAATAGAAGGACTAGGGGTCACTCTAGTTAGGAAGTAGCACATTTAAGACTAATTGGAGAAAATACTTTTTCACTCAACGCACAATTAAGCTCTGGAATTTGTTGCCAAAGGATGTGGTTAGAGCAGTTAGTGTAGCTGGATTTAAAAAAGGTTTGCATAAGCTCTTGGAGAAGTCCATTAACTGCTCTTAATCAAGTTGACTTAGGGAACGGCCTCTGCTATTACTGGCATGAGTAGCATGGGATCTTCTTGGTGTTTGGGTAATTGCCAGGTTCTTGTGGCCTGGTTTGACCTCTGTTGGAAACAGGATGCTGGGCTTGATGGACCCTTGTCTGACCCAGCATGGCAATTTCTTATGTTCTTAATTATAATGTTTCCCAAACATCAATATTATTTCAAAATAGCAGACATTAAATAACAGCCAATAATTAAAACTACTAAGGGTTTTAAAAATCCCTGCTTTCCATACCTGGGAGCTATTGATTTCCAGTCACCTGAAATTTCTGTGGATTTGTGCAAAAGAGGGGGAACTTTCACCTCTTATATATACACTCAAACATTCCAGCTCTCTCTCTCTCTCGCTCTCTCACACACACATACACACACACACACACACACACACATACACACACACAGTCACTCTCTCACAGACACAGAGACATAGACATACTCTAAGGTAGAAACAGACACAATCACTCAACACAGTCACTCTCTCTCAAGACAAAAAGACAGACCCACACACACACACACAGACACACATACACATTCTGCTGTTGTGCTGCTGCTCATGTGCTCACTCAGTAAGTATTTCCCCCCCCCCCCCCCAGCCCCAGTACTGCTGCACTATGTAAAATTCTTCTTATCAGCCCTTCCACAACCTGCAGCAAGCCCCTCCCTTTTCCATACTTTCTCAGCACCCACTCTCTCCAGAAGACTAATATCACAGCCTATGCATGCAGCTCACAAAATACTGGTTAGCCACTCCTGCGATAGCAGAGTACCTCACACATATATCACACAGACAGATCCATATGAAACACAGAATAGAGAGACCATTTAAATATAAATAGAAACTTGCCAACAAAAAAATGAACTGGAAACCACAACAAGATGAACTGTATTATATGCAGTGCAACAATGGAAAAACAGAAACATCACACCTCACAAAAATAAAGCAATACAATCAAGACATAAAATATCATTCATAATATTAAAAACAAATTAATGAAAAGAATAAATATGTCAAAACAATCAAAAAGGTCACACACTTCCTCTCCTTCACATACACATGCTCTCACACACACTCTGTCTTTCATACACATGCAGGCTCTCTCTCATAAACATGCAGGCTTTCACACACACACACACACACACAAACACAAGCTTGTTCTTTCTAGGTAGTGCCACAATGGAAAAACTGAATCTTCACCATTCCTCAAACATCAAACAATAAAATCAAGAAATATAAAAATATTTAATCATAATAGTAAAACATACCAATAAAAAGAATCTATCAAAAACAGCTGACAAACAAAAGATCAAAAAATTAACATCACATATACAAGTTTTTAAAAATTTACCAAGCAGACACATCAAACATCACCCAAGAAATAAAACTAATATGGATTTTAAAAAGTCACACGCTCCATACCTGGACATTTTTTATTTCCAGTCATGGATTACTGGCAGTGGAATACACAAACATTCTTCCCTCTCTCTTGTATATCTACATATCTATATACACACACACACACACACACATAAACACACACGCTCCCTCTCTCACACCCACACACATACTGTCCCTCACACATACGCTTCCTTTCACATGCTCCTTCCCTCACACAATGCTCGCACACTCCCTTTCTGGCACTCATGCTCCCTTGCTCACCCAAATGAACACAGACATACTCCCTCCTCCCCTCCTCCAAGCACAAATAGTAGTAGAAGCAGATTCCTTCTTCAGTCCGGCCAGAACTCTTTCTCAGGTGGGAGCACTGGCCTCCTGATAGCTGCGGGGCCCTACAATTGCAGCCTATTGTTACTCAGGCCATGCAGCCTGCTGCTTCTGCTTTCGACGGATGCATGGCCCACGGCCCTGCTCCAATCCAGCCGCCTGAGCCACCATAATATACCACGCTGCTGCATTTTAGGTGCTGGCCTATTGTGATCCGCCAGCCGTCCTGTCAGCCTCATTCAGTCTTCAGCCGCCAGCAACCCCTTGGGCCTCATTCAATCCTCAGCCACCGGCAAAGTGGGATCCACCGGCGGTTTCATTCAATCTTCAGCTATGGGCACAATGGGAGCTGCTGGTGGCCCAGCAGCCTCTTCTGATCTTCAGCCGCAGGCAAGTTGGGAGCCACTGGGAGGCCCATGGCATCATTTAATCTACAGCCGCCACTGGCCTTGTCTGATCTTCATCTGCCAGCGAAATAGCACCTGCCATCAGCCCTGCGGCCTTTTCTTCCACGAGATCGATTTAGCGCCCTCTTGGCAGTAAAATGAGGTTGCCACCGGGTGTTTAAGGGTACTTTTTTGCTACTCTAAAATTTTGCCGCCTGAGGTGGCCTCATTATAAAACTGCCCTTGCTCACGTAATTAAGTACAAAGTATGTTCCTTTGTTTATCTGTCTCTGTTTGCCCTTTGTTACTGTTTTCTCTTCCTCGTTTTCTCTTTTAAATGTTTTCCAGTGTCCATGAGTTTTGAGTCTTCCTGTACTGTAGGCTCTTTTCCTCCTTTGTTAACTCATTTACTTGTGTCTGCTCTCTTAATGTGTCTCGCTCTCTATCTCTTTCTTTGTCCATTCCTGAGCTTCCTGTGATGCTGTCAGTTTCTGCACCTAGCTAGACTTGGAGAAGAGCAAGCTCACAGCTGAGCACAGTCTGTGAAAAAAGTTTTCATTCCCTCTAATGTGGCTAGCAAGCAGGACTGGGTGGATTGCTGTTAGAGAGTGTAGCTTGAGTGCTTAGAGGGACTCAAGTGTCACTCCCTGTGGTTTTAACTCTGGCCTGGATTGAGTGTGCCATCTCCTGATTAAATAAGAAGCACTACCTCTCCATTCTTTAAATAAAATAATAGAGTGCCCCTCCAATACTCTATCTCCAAATATCTTCCAAGGGTGTAATATAAGTGTTCCCTCAATGTTTGTCCACGACGTCTAATTGAGACTTGGCTAGCTATTTGTGAGAAAAGAAATGATAATTAAATTTACTTACCCTAGCTAGCACGGAGTAATCTGCTGCATTAGTGTGTGTGACAACAAAAGAAAGCTCTTGCATACACACACTGGGCACACCATCTGATGCAATTACCCACTTTATATTATCAGTGGAGATGTTCTGTTTCACTGTGACTGTAGTAGGTGGTAATTATTGTTCACAGGAGTTTTATTGTTTGCAGAATTTTCCTGTGCTAGTTCTCACTGTGCTGTCAGCAGATACTAGTAAAAAAAAAAAAAAAAAAACCCCACTGTCAGCATTTAACTAGCGCCCAATGCACACCAACCTTGCTCAAGCAGTGATACCTCAAACCTCATTAATCTCTGATCTATATCATTTACAGTCAGATGTATCTAAGCTAATTCACTGAGATTAGCACTACTGTGAGGTCAGGCATTAGCTTAAACCAGGTCAGTTAGTTTCTAACAGACTAGCCTGCCTCTTAACTGATGCAGTGGTACTGTTAGCTCTCAGTTTTACTCAGGATCTTCACTCAGGTTCTATTCTGCTTTCTTGACGATCAAGGTGGAGCGGCTATCTATTCATTGCTATGATTCCATTCCCTCGTTTATTTTATTTGCCAGGGAAATTTTGTTTATTTTGACCCTTATAGGTGTTAAGAGGTTTAATCAAGGGCTTCAGTTTAATTTTCATTACAATAAGAATGGAAGTATATTGTTGAATCCGTTACACTTCAAAAAAAACTCTTTCTGTCACTCAATCTCTGTTTTATAAAATGTTGACCTCTAACCCCGCATGTCAACCACATTTTTAACAATTAACTGGCTATCCTGAATCAGTTTTTTACCTTTGGTTCCAATCTCTAAAACACACTTTTTGCTGAACACTCGCATTCACACAAACTCTTTCTAATAATAGTATGCCTGTCTTCTCTGTGCTTAACTTATTGTGGATTTCGGGTATTACAGAGCAGTCTCTGAAGAGATCAGGTCTGTCACCTTCTGCTTTTTAACTAGATCAAAACCAGACTGACTGAATTCCCCAACTGCCACCCTTCAGGGAGATCAGCACTCAGGGGTACTTTAAGACAAGCTTTAATCTACCTGTAGCCCATGGACATTCCTGATTCCTCCTTATTATGGAGTAATAGGAATGAAAATTTGGGAATGTTTTCTTTCTAATGATTCTGTGAGGGTTTTATAGTGATTTGCAGTATTTTTTCCAGTGTATCAGGTTCCAACTATAGGGTAAAACGCTTCCTAAACTATTTCAATAAAAATGAAATCCTTTCTCCCAAATTTTCCTGGAAATTAAAATATGAAGAGGGTCTCAAAAATTCTCCCTTTTGAAGTTTGCTGGTGTTTTGTCCCAGACTTACAGCTAGATTTTAAATGCCCAGCGCGGGTAAATCCCAGGGGTCATGCGTGTGGCCAGGCCTTACGCGTGCTGCGCACATTTTCAAAGGGCCCGACCACGCGCGTAACCCCTGTTACGTGCAGAAGTCCCCGGCCTTGAGAAAGGGACGGTCTGGGGGCGGGGCGGGCGGTGGCCGGTACAGCGGCCATTTGCCGCTGTGCCGGGGAAGCGCACGCCAGCAGTTGGCCGGCGTGCGCAAGTTGCTTCTGCACCAATGGAACAGTAATCAACAAAAAAAGAAAAAGAAAGGTAGGAGACAGGGTTTAAGGGGTGGAGAGGAGAGGGGAAGAGGGAAGGAGTATGGGTAGGGGGGTAGGGAAGTTTCCTCCCAGTCCGCTCCTTAATTAGAACGGACTGGGAGGGAACTGGGAGAGGCTCGATCTCATCGCCGCTTTTATAAAATTAGCCCCTCCCCCGCGCGCACCGCTCGCACGTGTGCGCAGATTATAAAATCCGGCGCGCATGTGCACGCGGCCCACGTATTTTATATCATGTGCATTCATGTTATGAAATCGGCGCGTCCATGTGTGTACCCTGGGAAGCGCGCGCGCCTTTTAAAATCTACCCCTTAGTTTCTTTTGGTATTGTTTTCGGTCCCTTTTCCCAATTTATGCAAATCTCCAGATTAGAGCCCTTGAAACTCCTCTAAATCCTTTAAAAACACAGGGTGGGAGAACTGAGCTTTCCCTCACTATTTCTCAGGTCCATTTTGGCAATTTGGGAAATTTTGGGTACCCATTTTAAACAGGGTCTTCAGGTCCAATTTGGGACTCCAAACCACCAGTGGCTGCCAGAGAAAGTCTACCCAGCCTGGCCTCAATATTTATTTTCCTATGATTTTAAATTTTTGGGGCGTTGTGGGAGCCTTTGCAAGTTGAGTCAGGTGACCCTCACCCGGAGCTCCCAAGATTATGTGGGACCTTGGGCTGGTTGATTCCACCCAAAATCGCTACTTATTTTAATGTTTTGCTGTTTTGTTTTATTTTTATATAAATTTAACTTCCCCTGTTTCTTTCAGAAATGGAAGTGCCTTTTGCAGGTCACTTCCGGGTCAATGGCCCACTTGCTACCAGCACCAGGGACTTTTGCTGAGGCCTCCAACGCTCAGAATTGCTCCCTTCAGCAGCAGCAGCAGCCTTCCTAGAGCTACCGTTGCTACAATCAGATGATTCAGGGAATGTTCTTAGCTTATGTATGATGAATCAGGGGCGGATTGGCCTATTGGGGGATCATGCATCCCCAAGTGGGCCCGGTCACTCCGATCATGTAGTTTTTTCTGCCCCGAAGAGAGATTTGCACGGCCGCAGCCAAGGCCCTCCCCCTCCACTTTGCAGGAGCCACAGGTAGCAGTGGCCTTCTTCCACCTCCCTTCCAGCATTGAGGAGCATCGCTGCCTGAAACTATACATGTGTATGCTTGTGTGTATGAGAGACTGCATGTGTGCGTATGAGAGAGAGACCACTTGTATGTATGAACAGCCTGCATGTGTGTGTGTGTGTGTTTGTGTGTGTGTTCAAGAGAGCCTGCATATGTATGAAAGTTCAACAGAGCCTGTGAATGTGTGAGAGACTGCTTATGTATGATAGAGTGAGAGTGCCTGAATGTCTCTGTGAGAGCCTGAGACTGTGTATGTGTGTGTGAGAGAAAGTGAAAGAGCCTGTATATGTGACACCATATATGTGAGTGAGAGCCTGTAAGGGTGACAGCATCTGTGTTTGTTGGTGAGGGAGAGAGAGGTAAAGATTGTGAGGCCCCCTCCCCCAATCCACAACAACATGTATGTAAGAGAGAGAGAACAAGCACACCAATGAGCATTTGTGTATGAAAGAGGACTATTTAAAACAGTGAGCTTGTTTGTGAACCAGAGTTTGTGAGCCAGCCTGCATGTGTGTGAGAGAAAAATATAAGGAAGTTTGTGTGAGAATGAGCATATATGTTAGAAAGTGTGTATATGTAAGAGAGAGGAGAAAGTTTGTGCATACTAGGGATGTGAATCGTTTTTCTGACCATTGAAAATGTAATAATTTTTAACCACTGATTACACATGGATAACACAAGGTATTTCAAATACCAAGCGTTATTCTGCTGCCGGTACCAAGAATATTATAATGAGCTGATTAGCATGAAAATGCAAGCTAATCAGCTCATTATATCCTAAGCAATGCAAATTGAATAATTCAACTTGTCTCAAAATTTGCAAACCACTTTGTCTGATGTGAAGTTAGCTACAGCTCAGGAACTGTAGCTATCTTTCCCCAGGAGCATCTGGAAGCTGATGCACAAACCGACGCTCCCAGGGCCTAGGTTTAAAGGTGCTGCTTGGCCCCAAATAATCCAACCCCCTGAAAACCCTTGGGCGTGGTGTCCATAGACCCTCCCCCGGCTACCCCTGAAAGCTGTAGTAAGAAAAAGCAGTACAAACATTATTTTTTTAAGATCCTGATCAGATTCTGCCCCAAGCCCTCCCCATCAAGTACAAACTCTGGTCCCCAGAGACTGGGACCCCCACCCTCTGGATCACCCCCAGCACTTAACAATTTTAGCCCTGGTGGTACAGTGGGGGCCCAGAAGGTGCACTTGGTTCCTGGCCCACCCGTGCCATTTTTCAAAATGACACCAGCCTGCTAGGCCCGGCTTTTGCCCCATCACATGGCTTAGTAAAATGAATCCCCCTTAGATTTTAAGCCCTCGGGACAGGGAAATACCTACAGTGCCTGAATGTAATGAACTTTGAAGTGTCCTGAAAGGCAGAATAAAAATTTAAAAAGAAAACTCCGTATCACCTCTCAACTGTCTATATACTTACAATTATTCTAATATTTGTTGCTAGAGACAAACCAACCCCAGGGCAAATTTCTGCATTATGTCACTGCATGAGTGGTGCCACCACTCAGTCTTGTGTTGACGTTCTCTGGGGAGAGAAAATATGACATAAGAGCCTGCAGGAATCAGGAGGGAGAGAGGGAGAGAGAGAGAGAAAGAGAGTGTGTGTGTGTGTAATTTGCTATGCATATGCAGCCTGCTGCACGTTTGGGGTAGAAAAACCTGCATCTGCCCAAGTAACAGATGCAGGCTTCCCATGCCCTGGTTAGACTGGAAGCGCATACTGCAAACACAGAAATAAATAACAAGGAACCTGCTGTCGTCGGTTCCCCCCCTCCCCACAGAATCCTCTGACACCGCCGCCTAACTGGCTCAGTTTGCTTGTAGCTTTTAAATGAAGCCAGGGAGACTGGCAGCCAGCGCAATGCCTAATTTTTAGCTAATACCTCTGTGGGTTCAGCGTTCGCATCTGGCCGGTGCGGTCATGCTGAGTATGATTATAAATAGGCTGCTCCCATTTCCTAATAAGCGGGAAGCTGGGGCACTGTGTGTGCTACTGACAGACTAAACAGAGGCTCGTTCCAAACACAACGGCACATCCCAGCCAGCAGAGGGTCTGTGGTGTGGGACTTCTCCCATGGCATTGGGAGGGGGAGGGGGGCAAGGGGGGGGGACGTGTTAACTGTGCTAACAGTGCCAAGTAATATGCTTCGTTAAAAATTTAATCACCTGCAAGTGCAAAACAAGTGCAAAGCAATCATGTTGTAATTAGCACAGCAATTAGCACCTCCCTTTTTGATAGCACATGCATCCTAGGAAGTGCATGATAGCAAGTGTTTATGCTTCTGACAGCCTAAGTTTCCTATAGAGAGGTGGAAAAAAATGTACTTAAATAGATTTTTTTTTTTTTTTTTTGGTGGGGCACTTGGCTGCGATCTGCTCGTGAAACCACAGTACCAGCTGCCATATTGGTTCTGTGGGATGTGTGTTCCAGTGTATAATATAAGTTACAAATTGGACTCCGGTTACAGACTTGTCTAACCACCCATTTCTGTTCTGTAAATTTGTCAGGCAATGTACTGGAAAGCAAATTCATCTGGTAGTCAATACAGCCATGCATATTGATGTAATAAAATAATTGTAAATTAAGGATTATTCTGAGATAACTGTAGCGCTAATTAGATATTCACCAAGTGGCCTGAAAACTGCAACCCCCAAGCCATTTTTTAAGTTGAATTCCCTTTTTTTTTTTTTTTTCCCCCACCACATACAAAATGGTACTATAACTCCCCAAAATATGGTGAGACTGGAATTACATTTATCAGATCCTTAGGGATGAAGAAAATGTGGCAGAGAATCAAGAAAAGGTTGTGAAAACTGCTTTCATATCTGCAAAAACAAAATAAGAATTCAAAGTTGCAAAGTGCACCCAACATGAGAGAATAGAAAGTTGAGCAGATAACATATAATACACCGGGGAGGAAAGCGAGACGTATTAAGCAAAATAAAGGACAAAGAACAATATTTATGCGTGAGGAATGCAAGAGAGTTGATACTCAGCCAGTGCTGAGTATAAAGTATTGGGGTGGGGGAGGTTTATATGAGTGATGCAGCATCTGGTTATAGCACAGCCACTGTATATACCAAATGCAATCTGTTTTCTAATCTTATGTTATTGAAAATGTATTACATATCATTAAGAAAAAACTATATCAGGCCCAAAAGCTGATCTGAAAAGTAACCTGGGACCCCCTTGGCAGTGGCAGTGTTCGTTCAGCACTGATGGGCGATGTAGTGACAGGTGGTCAGCAGGTGAGAACCGTGGATCATCCAAACGCCCACTTCTGGTCAGGATTTGCTCAGAATCTAAGAATTAAAACAGGTGTTGGGGGAGGGCCACCACTTTTTAAAATCCTCTTTGCTGCATGCAAGTGCATTTTCAAAGGGGAACCCCCCCTCCCCCCACAGAGAATCCCTTTGAAAACGTGGTGGCCGACTGGCTGGCAGGGAGGGCACTTCCGCACTTGTTGACCTTCCACCCACCGGTGCAAAGTAGGTGCCGTGCAACAGGGGCAGGGATTTGAAAACAGAACCCCTGGGCAGTGGTTGCTGGCCTTGCCTTTCCCCTGCCCTCCAGCCTTGCCCTTTTTTTGCAGGGTGAGTAAAAGTGTCCGTGTTGGGGAGCAGCACAGGGATAGGGAGGGCAATCCTCAGCTGTTGATATTAACCGAGTAACTCCTTACTCCACCCAGGTAAAGTCATTTGAAACAATCTGGCTCTGGTTGACTCTGATTCTTTTACTTGCTTAGTTTATCTGGTAGGAAGATTATTTTGTATTATTCTCTGTTTGCATTTTAATGGTATTACTGTATTTTGCTTATTCTAGCTGTCCCTCACTGTACCTTGTTCAGATGGGAGATTAGCTGGTTTTATTTGGTTTCTTAGATTTATTAGAGCTATCGAGGAAAAGAAATGAGCAGACAGAAGTTAAATTTAAAGAAGTCAGAACTAACTATGCTGTGTGCTCACTATCTATAATTAATCCCCTTCTGAACCTGCAGTACCCTAAATAAGCAATTAATCATGTGGTGCGGACTGCAGATGGAGAAGCTCTGGCACAAGAACATCTGCACAAGCCCAGAAAACAGGTGTAAGATTTTGTGCGTGCCAGCCATCCGTCAGCAGTTAAGTTACAGGTGGTGAAGGGAGCAGATTCTTATGTGATTATAGAGGAGTAAACTACTAATCTTCCACATGTTCCGATAGATATTCCCACCACCCAAGCTTACATTGGACAGGGAGGAGTTGCTTATAGATGAAGAAGCTTTTGGGTGTGCCTACATAGCTTGGAGGGGAGGAGGAGGAGCCTAGTGGCTATAGCAGCAGCAGCATGAGAGCCAGAGAAGCCAGGGTTCAAATTCCACCTTCCCCCACCGATGCCGCCTGGGACCTTGGGCAAGTCACATCACCCTCTATTGCCTCAGGTACAAACTGAGATTTTAAGCCTCTGGGGGCAGGGGACTAATTACTGCACCTAACTGTAACTCATCTTAGATTTGCAAAGATGAATAATGAAACCTAAAACCCATATCCAGAAGGATGCGGCAGTAATTGAACTGAACCTTTATGAAGAGTATGTTCCCTTTATTTTCTTGTGGACCCCTTCAGTCTAAGTTGGCACTCTAATTGTTGTTATGCATGTCACAAACAATGTGGGGTACTTTCACACACACATTATTAAGCTGTCTCTGTTAAATCTGAGCATACGGTGCAAAAGCTACATGATTAGATCAATACCAGAACCAGCAGTGTATAAATTCCTATTCATTGCAGCAATAGTATCACAAGCACTCCTGGCTGATCAGATTTCTTCCTGGTCATAGGACAATGATCCACCTGTCATAATCTGAAGCAGATTGTCAGCAGAGGTGCAAATGTGGAGTGCAGCAAGACAGTAAGTAACATGGGGAAGCAAGACATGCAGCTTGCTGTCGCCTCTCCACCCCCCCATACAAGAATTACAGTACACCTGTATGGCTTTAAAGCACAAGGCCGCAGTTTATTGCCTAACATAACCTGAGCCCTATAACTTATTATACAAACAATGCCAAAACACTGCCCCCTTCCCCCTCCTTGTTCCACTTCACTTACCCCCCTCTCTTACCCCGCCGCAGTCCCTAGCGAGGGTAAGCTCATGGTCTGAGCATCAGCCCCCCCCCCCCCCCCCCTTGCTCATAGGCCATCCCGTGTAGCAGCCCCAAACTACACGAGATTCTCCCACCCACCCCCCAATGCCCTTTACAATCCAATACTAACACATATCACTTGGGACTCAGGTTTCCGCCACAAACAAAGACAACCTTGGTTATCTTTGTTCCCCCACTGCGGCCCCTAAACCCTTCTAAGTTGTTGCTCCAAACCCTCCTGCAAAGCATAGTTAAAAGTCAATGTCTATAATCGAAAGGAGCAATCCATCCAAACGGAATAAACCTCCTAACATCTCTCATGACCAATCATGCTGCACCCCAAAAAAAACCCTTTGCCTTTGTACCCATTTACCTAAGTGTCGGTTCAATTATTTCACACCCCATATCCACAAGCAGCGGCCTTGAGCTTTAGCCCCCTAGCTCATTGGCCATCTCGTGCAGCAGCCCTCCCCCAACTACACGAGATTCACCCCCCCAAATGGTTCAGTATGATGTTGGATTCGCACAATTATGTCCAACCAGCCCACCTTAGAACTCGGCATCATGTTCATAATAAATGTCAAGTCTTTCCTCATTTGCGCCATCAACTCCCGCCTAAGAAAATCCCCATATCTTTGTCAATAAAATATATAATAAACCTCGTGGTACACCCCAACTCAAACAAGCCCTTGCAAGAATGATACCAACTCCCCCCATTTCATGCCCCTCCTGCAGAACCATGGAATTGTCCACTTTCTGCTATCCAAGGTCAAATTCTCTCCAAATGGACGCTTCTCTGCCCGACGCTGACCCAATACAGGAAGGAATCGCAAGACACCCCTTTTGGGTCTGCAAAAGAAAAGTAGGAAATTAGCCTCCGCACTTCCCCTCCCCTTCCAACTCCCCCTGTTCTTCATCCCTGGACATACGCCTTGTAAGCATTAGATCGCCATCGCCCAATGGATTGAGTCATCCTACTGGCAACCCTAATTCCGCTTCGGTATTTGCAACTCCTATATGCAAGGAATGGATGTAAAGTATTCTGATTCCCATCTCAAACCCTTGACCGTCCATTACAAAGCCTTGTAAACTGAAATACAGTCAAGGGCGTACCATCAGCGTGTACCAGAAACAAGCCCTGATCATCCGGCCTCATCTGAACAGATGCTTGAGTTGTCCGCGCTGGGCATACCAACTCATCACGTGCCATAACTAACCAAATCCACTGACCCCTAACACTTTGATCTACATTTGATATGTGAATACACCAGGTAACCCAACCTGTACGGGTTGGGCCAAAAGACCATCAGTAGAAGCATTTGCCTTGGAGCGGACAACTAGTTCGCTCACCCACCATCCTGCTAAATGGAAACACACAGACACCAGTGAATATCCATTCCCTCTTACTCGCAATACAAACTGGACTATATCATATTAACGAACCATCCCTCCTCTCCATCCTAATGTCTGCAAAGCGAGACAATACTCCCCTGCCCACCTAAAACAACTTCCATATGGCCGGTGCCATGGATTGTTGAATCCATCTCCATGTTTCCGACTGCCCGGATGCCATAAATGCTCCGGGAATGGCTCCCCAATTGAACTCGCCTGTGGTGCCCATGCCCAAAAAACATCCCACTAACGAGAAAGAGCATCAGCAATCAAATTCTTGCTACCTGGCACGAGCCTAGCAGTGATAGTCACATTCCATTGCAAACACCAAAGTACCAACGCCCGCAACAACCTAGAGACTTGTAGACATCTAGCAAACTGCTAATTAATCACCTGAACAACCCCTGAGATGTTGCACCAAAAACCACTTTTTTATTCTGTAGTCTATTGCCCATATAACTACCACTACTACTATGGGAAACAACTCTAATGATGCAATATCCTTAGTAATACCCTCCCCCTTCCAACCCGCCAGCTGTTTCTCCAAGCCCTCGTCCCCTTGGAAGTATATTCCCTTGAAAGCCAAAAGCCCTAGCCACACCCGAAGACAACTCCATATCCCTGTTAGCGACTTCCCCTTCTTACGCAATGCAAACTCCTTTAAAGGACTCTAAGAAGCCATCCCATTCACATGGCATGCAAAAGTAAGCGAACCCATCAAGGACTGCATCTGCCGTAATGTCACTTTGGTCAAACCTCGTACCAACCTCACCCAATCCTACGGCTTGACAACTGTGTCTAAAGATAAACATGACACCAGGCCACCCAAATTCCATACCAAAGGAAGTAAACTCTGTAGTCGTCCCCTCCTTTTTGTCCCATGCAATCAACACCCCTAAAGAACGAGTTACCTCCAGAAAACCATCTAACTGATCTGGACAATGCTGGACTGACTAGGTCCCACAAACCAGAAATCGCTTAAGCAATGCAACATGTCTCTGCACCCCGTATACCGCATGGTGGCCCACTATAGAAAATTGCTAAAAGCTTCAAAGAAATACGCATGAAATCGCACCACCCATAGGCAAACAACGATCCACATAGTAACCTCCTTCAAACACAAAACCTACCAAGGAAAGCTCTCTGGGTGAATGGGAAACCAGAAAGTTGACACAATATCCGCCTTCGCTAGTGAAGCCCTGTTTCTGCACGAGGTTGGGCTTGGCTCAACTACGATGCAAAATTCCGTGACAAGAGGGCAGGAAACTGATGTATGTTTTGGGGAACTTAAGACATACACTTTTGGTTAACTAAGAGAATCAACACCCCTAAAGTGTTAACACAGCCATAAGTGCTTGTTTCACTCACTAAAGCGACCTCTGTGTCGAGTGAAGCAGACCATACAGTACCTCTCCCGTGGAATAAAACGTTTACTGACTACCCCTCTAACTAAGATAGATTCAAAATCAACCTAAACTGACCCGGGCCGTCTTTGGTATGACTACCAGCGGATACACATGCATTTGTTCAAATGGCGGCGCCACAAATGACCCAACCACCAGGCCTAACTGGAACTCCAATCCCCGATTTGCCCTATGTAATGTCCGCAAGCTGTAATGCCAACCAAGCATTGCACGCACGACCTCCACTACCGGGACCTGCATATGGAATATAAAAACCCAAACTAAAACCTACACTCAAAAAACTAGCCACCTCTAGGTCTGATAACACCGGAACCAATCATTAACACATATACAACAACTGAGGAATCCGCCGTTCACCGCAAAACCTCATGACTTCCACCCCTGTGAATGGCGGTACTCTGCCCTAGTGTGCACTTTGTGGCAGGATGGGCTCCTCCACATGTCTCGCATGTACTTATGGCTGTGTTACCACCTTATTGATTCTCTTAGTTAACCAAAAGTGTATGTCCTAAGTTCCCCAAAACATACATCAGTTTCCCACCCTCTTGTCACAGAACTTCGCATCGTAGATGAGCCAAGCCCAATCTCGTAATCCGTGCTAGCTCCCAGGATGCTGTCAGCATATAACCGCAACTAACCGTATTGGGTCGATTCAAAAAGCCCTGCTACTCTTGCTAATCTCAGGACGCTGCACACCCAATTAACAATAATTTAGTAGACCTTTGACCCTGCCCTTTCTCCCTTGCCTTTTGTCTTTGCTTTCTTCTTATCCTTCCTACCCTCACATCTCCCTGCTAATAATGTGAAAAGATTCCCATATTTCCTATTATGAATCCACTGTGCAAGACACTTAGGCACCTCCCCCCACAATGCAGTTAATAATGCCAAGCGGGGGTGTCCCATTTCCTGCCTTGTACCCTACACTAGTGCCACTCGCTGAAATGGCCCTGCCTCCCTGGAACTCAGTGACGATGAAGAGGAATTCAACGACGACTACTAGATCTAGCTCTCTTTGTCCACCACACCTTCGCCTGTGATCCGTGATCCATGTTCCGTGTTCCGATGTACTCCCTTTCTTACCTGACCCACCGGCTACACTTCTGCCTGTAGCCTCCGCGGGGTGCGCAGCCACCTGTGACCCTCTGGGAAAGTGCACCTTCCTGGCCATGTGGGAACACTTTGTCTCTCCCTGCCTCCTGCTGTGAACTTCCTGGAACACTGCATCCGCTACATCTGGAAAAGAAGAAACCCCTGTTCCCCCTCCCCCCCCCCCCAAGCCCCAGACCTATTCTTCTTCTTGACTTGCCCAAACCTTTGGTACGCTGAATTGTATCAGCCTGTGCCCTCTCCATACTTCCCTCCCCTTGCCGCCCATACCTCCAAAAACCAGATGGAAAAATTCTGGCCCCTCCTGCAGCCTCGGGATCCAGGGCCCAACCCCGCACTCCACCCCTACCCCAATGGCCGTCTCCTCCAGATCCTGTAGTTGCCATCCCGAATCGATTACCCATGAACTGCCCCAGGATATCCACTAGCCACTCTAAGAAAGTCCTCCCACCCTTAAGTGCCCTAAAGCTGGGAATGCCCTTGTGCGCCCTGTCATGCTGCCACTAGCCGCTTGCCAGTCACTATCCCTCCACTAGGTCGCCTCTGCTGCCAGCCTCCTAACCTGTGCTTTCCCTTCCCTCACGCACCGCTAGGCTTCTCATGCCTACCTAACCTGGGGGAAGGGGGGGTGAGGTGGCAACCCACTCACCTGTGCCCGTAAGGCCCCAACATTCTGCTACCCGGCTTAAGCCTGCACAAAGGGGCCTTGCCCTGTCCCCCGCCATCGCGGGGCATCGCTCCACCTCCCCCCCCCCCCCTATATCCTTTGTGCATTCTGACAGGTAGGCCATTTGCAACTGGTCCCTGGGAAAAAAGGAGGGGGGAACGCAGGGGGAATCGGGAAACAAAAATTGCAGCCTAAGGCATTCAAGAAATTATTATTATTATACTTTTTTTTTATGGGGTAGAGGGATGCAGCGGAGGGCGGGAGGAGCAAAGCCGGAGATCGGAAGACTCCGGACCGCTCTCTCCAAAATCGGACACCCTGCCAGGAAAATGCTGCGGGGGGGGGCCCGCGACATAGGAGGGGCCAGCAACCGGCAGTGGGGCCAGCGATAGAGGACCACCACGATACCGATACTCACCAGCAAAGGCCACTGGAGGAAGCAAAGGGCCGCCCAAAGGCCTATCTGCTCGCGGAAGCAGGGAGGCAGCTGCCGCGTCGGGGGGGGGGGGAGGGATAGCGCGGTCACAAATGTGCTTCGCACCGCAAACCCAATGGCAAAATTGCCACAAAACCCGCAAAAATCAGCAGAAGCTGCGTAGCAAAAGCAAGACCTGCTCATTGCCTCGCTGCCGGCTGCTGAGTGAGGAAAGGAGCCACGCCAAAACACTGTAGCTCCTGAGGTAACCAATGGTGAGGCCCCATTTCAATTGTTGCCATCGCCATTGGTTACCTCCCCTCCCCCCATCCTTCCCAGCACTTGCCAGCTCCCTGCGCTTGCCCGCATGCTATCAGTGGCAGCACAAGACAAGCTCGCGCTGCCTATCTTTAAAAACGCACCACTGTGGATCCATAGAAAGTAGAAAAGTAGGAAACCAGGAGATGAATTAGAGATAGGAAGGCAAAGAGAAAAGGAACAAAATGTGCATGAAGCCTACTGACAGTCAACAAAAGAGTATAGTGGATCCAGCCTTATGTCAAAGAAGCAGCTCTGCAGATTACTATGTGGGAGGTCAGGATTTGATTTTCCTAGACTGGCTCCTGCTTCTCAAACCAGAAATGTCTGGAGATGCTGCAGAGTCAGTCTGCCGACCAAAATCAAGAAAAACACATTCTGAGTCTGAAAGGAGAGCAGTCTGTAGACTCTGACCATGGGCTGTCCCTGCAGTAGCTGAGCTATACACCACTATAAAAATGGCGTCTGCAGGCCGCATTGCCTTCTTGAATCGGGTTCCTGGTTGGGAGAGCCTGTTTCTAATTTGCCTCCAAACTTCTCCTCCAATCTCTGGGCTGCACCGAGGATGCCGCGACTTGGAGGAGGAGCCGGGTAGGTTAATAAGAACCGGCCTATGCCGGCGTGTTGCCGCCGCATTGCCTTCTTGAATCGGGTTCCTGGTTGGGAGAGCCCGTTTCTAATTTGCCTCCAAACTTTCCTCTAATCTCTGGGCTGCACCGAGGATGCCGCGACGTGGAGGAGGAGCCGGGTAGGCTAATAAGAACCAGCCTATGCCGGCGCGACGCCGCTGGCGCGACGGTTAAGCTGCGCGCGGTCAAGGAGCACGCGGCTTTGCTCGGCTTAGCCCGGTTTGGAGCGGTTTGGAGCCAGAGATTATAGTTTTTAAAAGCAGCCGGATTGAGAACTCAGGGAAGCGAAATGTGAGTAACTTGCTGCCAAATTGAAAGTAAATTTTGGAAAAGATCTTACTGTGATTTAGTGTGGTAAATAAATTCCTCATATATTGCTATGCCTCACACCAAGAGGAAAGCAAAGATGAGGGAGTTGTCAACGACTGCCATGACTGGTAATTTGCTTCAGCTCACTATCACAGACTGCTTTCATAACCCCACTAATACACCCGGAAGGGCCGCTAGTAGTCCAACACAGGAGCAGGTGTTGGACAACGAGGCATTCGAAACATCATTGACCCCGGGTGCCCCAGAGAAACCAGTTCCCCCATCTGCAGAAGTTGAATTGGATTTGAATGCTTCTTTGTAAGACTCTTTTTCCCAGAATGCAGAAAAAACTGGAGGGACATTGCAACAGTTAAGAGGAAGTGATGTTCAAATATCTGTGGGTAGTAATGAGAAAGTCTCTATTATTGTTCCAAAAAAAGTTTCAATGGATGAATTAGGATCCATGATGATTAAAATGCAAAAATCAATTAATAATTTAGCTAATACAGTTCAGGAAGCTTTGAAACAAAACAATCAAATACAAGAAAAAGTAGATTCTTTGGAAAAAAAATGTCAATACAATGGATATACAATTGGGAGATGTTCAAAAAGTCCAATTAAACCTAATTAAATCAGAAGAAGAACATGAAAGTAAGATTGAGATATTGGAAAATCAGATGAAGATGTCTAATCTTAGATTATTGAATTTCCCAAAAAGTCACCTAATAACACCCTTAGATCTATTTTATAGTTATTTAAAGAATATTTTGAAATATACTGAGGTTAATTTACCTAAATTAAATAAACTCTATTACTTACCTCAAACAGAGGGAGAGGGAAATGAAAAGAATGGAGAGATATCAGAAGAGTTAAATTTGACAGATTTTTTGGAAAAATCTTTTGAGTCAAAAATTAACATCACAGCAACATTGTTGGTACAATTTGCATCACAAATAGATAGAGATGCAGTCTTAAGACTGCATTTTAAATACCAGAAGTATAATTTCTATGGGCAATCTATAAGGATTTTCCCAGATATAGCCCATTCAACTCAGTTAAGACGTAAAAAGTTTATTGTAATGAGACCGGAAGTAGTATCAAGAGGGGCACAATTCCATCTAAGATATCCTTGTAGATGTTTAATAAAACATTTAAATAATAGATACGTTTTCACTCAGCCTGAACAATTGTGAACATATTTGGACACACACTCTTAATAAGCTGTGCAATGTGGGGAAAAATAAGGTTTACAGTGGGATGAGTTGGCATCAAGTATTTGCTATATAAGTGTTTTCATTTGAGTAAATGCTCCTATTTGTTGATGTTTGCAACCCTTTGTTCTCAAGTTCTTTACCTTTTCAGATTTCTTTTAAAGGATGATTTGGTATTATGTTTTCTAAAATTGATTTCATGGATAAGGATGAATTACCTTATTTCTGTTAAAATTTGAAATTTCAATAAAAATAAAATTAAAAAAAAAATGGCGTGTGCATGGGAGGGGAGACAAGGATAACAATAGGGATGTCCTTTCATTTGAAACCACATATACAATAGCAACAGCCTTTGAGATAGCCATGTTACATGATAGGGGCAAAGTGCCAGCCGGAACTATTTTGCAAAAAGGCGGCTGCCACGCCCAGGAATGAGGGAGGCTGCTCCGGGCCCCCACTATACTCCGGGCCCCCACTATACTACCAGGGAAGATTTGGTGAGTCTGAAGGGTTCATGAGGATCAGCAATGGAGGGGTTGTCAGCCAGGGAGAGAGAGTTTTAACAAAGGGGAGGGACTGGGGGTTGGGGCAGGACATGTGACCTGGGATTTTTCCATAAATATTAGCATTTTGGGAAAACTTTGGCTATCTCCAGGGGCAGCAAGGGTTGGTTCAGAAGGTCTCTGGAGACCCCTGGATCTGACGGGATTTTTCCTCCTTTTTTCATTTTATTTTTTTAGGTATCGTAAAATAGCATACACTCTTTGCAAATGGCATGCACTATTTTCCGAAACCCAAAACAAAAAGAAGAAAAAAAGCAAACAAAACTTAAAAAAATGAAAAAGTGGTCAAACAAAGCGACATGAAAACCTTTGTTCCACACAACCCTAAAAATGAATAGCAAAGAAAATAAGAAAATGAGTTAGTTAACTGAGCTGGAAAATCACCAAAAATCTCAACACAGCAAATAAAAAATATAGAAAAAGTAAATACAGAAAGTAGGTAAAAGGTAGTTAGAGCATCCATCTTCAACTACAGTAGTAACCAGTAGTAATACTAAAAGATTTGTAGATAGGATTATACATTTTAAAAAATAAATACATTAATTCAATTACAGTAATCCATACTAATAGAGTACAGCTTTCCAGTATGCATACAAACCATTTCCATTTATTCATTTACAGAGCTAATAAGTGTGCTATAGTGACCAGGATATAACATAAGTGAAAGGATACCTACCTATTTACCAGGTATACAGACAGCTGTAAAAACCACAACACAACTACATCTCAACTGTCCTCTAGACACAGAGCTAAATTGGATTAAACAATAAACATTTCTCGTCTCATCCCCAGGTTGCAGCAAATTTCCTGAAGACTCCCTTCTTGAGATTACGAGACAAAGCAAGCACAAACAAGTCTAATTTATTGCACCAGATCTTAAATCTTGCGTGCTACTTCCCAGAAGGCCCTGAGAATTGGTATCTGTATAAATATAGTATATACTTGTCTGATAGATATTTAGTCTTCTCCACTGCTTCAGCTGCAAAACCCCTTTCATTCCTAAGGGTGTTTTTTTAACCCTTTTAAGTTCTTGGGATATTTGTATATGCTTTCTCAAGTTCTATCCACACATCTTACCCTATCTAAAACACCAACTTTACTAATTTCCATGCAAACAGCTTCACATTTTTTGGAAGCATTTACAGAGTCCTGTTAATAGGACAATAAAGAGAAATATCCTCTAAATAGTACACTTTTACATAGTAAGTATCTTTTCAGATATAACCAAATAGAAATAGACACAACCGACAGCGGTTACCAGTTACTTTATTCAGTGCAAAGTGTATTATATTGAGATTGTGGAAATCAACAACAAAGTCAAGTACAGAAGAATAATAGAAAAAATAATACACAAAGCACATCCTATGAGAGGATAATACACAAATATAAAAACAAACAAAAAAAACTATACCTTTATCAAATCAAATCTTTATTTATCCCAGCCTTCCAAATTTTCAAGGTGAGTTACAAGCAATGTTATGTAAAAACAGAGTTTCAGTACATAAAAAATGATTAACAAGTTACAATTAATGATTACCAATAATAATTGAACAAAACGTATAGCCCAATCAATGTTTCCTTGATAGACTGTTCTGGCAGGAGATCTAAACAGTACTCCCTGTGCCAGATACCTTTCCCACTATCGTGGCCCAGGTTGGTGAGGTGTTAGGTGTTTGCATAGTGCAAGGTCTCTATTTGGATCCTCACTGTTTGATGTCCTCTTCCCAACTGGGTATCTTATGTAGGAAAGGGGTCCAGAACTTACCCAGCAAAGTCTCCCGGAGGGTAGGGAGGGAAAGAATAGGAAAACGTCCTGACTGTACAAAATCATTGATAAAGCCTACTGAGAATATTCCACCAGCTAAATGTCTTGCTATTAAGGTATCCGACAGCTTAGTGAACTGAATTCCCTGTTTTAAACCAAAAGGGGAGCAGCACTCTCTCTCCCACAAACATTTTTCCCATGCTGCCTCTGTAGTAAGAACAGGTAAAGTTAAACTGTGTTCCTATTCAATTCTTATAATTAAATATCCTGTCCCCCTTATCCTGGCACAGGGCACTAGAATCAAAATTAAACTCACTTTACTTTTTTCATCCTTGACTTCTTTCAGTCCTCTCAGGTATATGGTGGCACAGGTGTAATCAGTCCCTGTGACTGTCCTCCCTTTGGTGTAGACTGGCACCACCAAGTTTTCTCTGGAGTCTGGCAGAGCAGGTGAACAGCACTTCTACCTTCTCCCAGCACCTCCTGTCTTTTTGCCCAAGTATCCACATGAAACCTATTTTTCCCCAAATAGCAGATCCTTGCTCTGCTGACATCATGCTAAGTAATACAAGTTTTAAAAATTGTTATGCACCTTAATCCTGCACCTCAGCCTGCTCCATATTATGGCACAGGTGCCAGCCATTTCTATTTAATTTCTATTTTTTTTAGAATAGCTGCCCTGTCACAAAAATCCCAGGGGGTTGGTTACTTAACACTCCCGATGTTCTTAAGCTGGGCATCTCATTTCTAAAAGCCACAAAGCTAGCCCTTGTGCTTTTGGTTTTGCTGCAGGGAGGTAGACAGTGAGCCTGCAGGAAAACTTGGACCAGATTCCTACAAAAACCTGGAGTCCTATCACAGAAGTTTTCACAGGCCACATTAAAGTGCACAACTACCCTGGCACAGGTGATGAAGGCAAATATAGGGCACCCTATCACTCAATCCTGCCCAAGCATTCATTTTAAATAGTTTCCCAGGGGGCTACTTCCAGGATTTACCTTTCTCCCATGCACCCAGTAACACAAGCATGCAAGTACTTATAGTCTTGCTTTTCTTAGGGAATGCAATAGGGAATTCAGAATAAGTCCCAGCATGCAATGGGGTAAAACCAGAACTGGATCAACCTGTCCTGAAAATCTGGAGCCAGTTAGCAACCCTACATGCAGTAAAGAAACCTGATGTACTATTAAGCACTGTTTCTGCTGGCCACAGGGGGTCCAAAAGAGAGATGTTAATAGAACTGCAGAGGAGGAGAGAGAGTTGAAAAGTACTGGGAATCGGGACATGGAGTGGGAGACCTATATCATATGGAATAATGGGTGAGAAAGAGAGACTATACATGGGGTAGTATGGAAAGGGAGATAGAGAATGTACCTGGCGTTAAAGAAGGGAGACCTACAAGGGATGGTGGGGGTGCAGGGAGAGAGAGAGACTGCATGATGGTAGGAGGGAGAAAGGACTGAGGATGGGGAGGGAGGGAGGGAAACAGAGAGGACCAAAAATAGAGGGAAAGAGGACTGGGACTGGTGAAACTCAGAGAGAGAGAGGACCACATTTGGGAAGATTGAAAGTATACATATGATCAGGGGTGGGGTAGACCAAATCTTAGGAAGGAAGTGGGGCACAGAAAGACAACATTGGATTGGAAGGAGCTGGAGAGGTGGTTAGGAATGAGAGGTTGAAGAAGGGAAGACCTGATATAGAAGAAGGAAAGGACTAGAGCCAGGGGAGAGGATGAGTGAAAGGGAAGGAGCTTGAGCTGGTAAGGGAAGGAGCTTGAGCTGGTGATGAAAGGCAGAAAAAAAAAACTAAATGAGAGTTGGGGATGGGGTGAATACAGAGGATAGAAAAGAGGATGAGGAGATGGGTGAAAGACAAGGAGAAGGAGTGAGAATGGAGAAATGGGGAAGTGGTATGACAGAAAGGGGAAGAAGGACTAGGAAGGGATGAGACAGGGAAATAGAAAGCTAGTAAGTAGTTGACAGATGAAAATAGGGAGACTATAATGACTGAGTAGGACAATGGGGAGAAATGAGGAAGGGTGGAAAAAGATGTGGAAAATGGAAAGGAGAAAGAGGTAAAGAGATGGATTAGAAGAACTTGAAGGGAGATGGTTGAAGAAAGTCAAGTTGGGGATAGTGGGAGATGAGTGAGAAATGAGGTAGCAGGTGGGTAATAAGTAAGTTCAATGGACTCAGATATTTGGAGATTGGTATGGATGAGATGGAGGGTTGAGTGAGAGAATGGAAGGGATAGTTAGGTGTTAAAAGGCTGGGTAGCAAGAAATGGAAGAGGGAGACGAAGGAGGTGAAACAGAGGCAGAGAAATGAGATGAAAGGAAAAGATCAACAAAAGAAACAGATATAGAGAAGAAAGTGAAGCAAACAGGAGGCAAGAGAAAAAACAGAAAATGGAAAAGAAACCGTGGAAAAGAAAATGGAAAACATGAAGGCACTTAAAGCAGAAAAAAAGACTAGGACCAACCTGATTTAAAAAATAAAATACCTAGACAACAAAGGTTGAAAACATTTTTTTATTAAGTTTAGGGATTGGAATATGTTAGCTTTTGGAAATGTGCCTCTCTGATGTCTTTGCATAATATGGAAGGTAATGTATTTCTGTTTCCTTCTCTAGTGCTGCACTACATGAAGAATCTGGCTTTTTAGGATTTATAGTTCAGTTTTTGTCTACATATTCTATTTATAATTTGTGGTCCCTTATTCTGTATTAGGTGAGAATCCTTTTGTGTTCTGCAAGTATAACAGAATGAGGTATTTTACTAATGTAAAATGCAGACACCCCCCCCCCCCCCCCCTCAGATTTTGCCAGTTACCACCCTCTAACTTCCATTTCTAGCTAAAGTCATAGAAACTGCAGTTTGAAACAATCTTTGAGTTCTAAAAATTAATCTTATTTATATTTTCCTCTGCAACTGGACTACAATTTCTAAGTTCAAAATTCATTTTATCTTATTTATATTTGGCATGGTTAATATGTCACTATATCCAAGTTAAATATTTAAATTATACAGTTTATATTACATAATTTTATTAATTACAAGTAAAACTATTCTATATTATTTATTATCATTATGTTAAATTGTCATCCAGTTATAATGTTCCATATGTACCACTGTTCTATGTAAAGCCCCCTTATCTCTGTTGGGCAGTTTATCGTTATATGTAAACCGGAGTGATTTATAGTCTCTATAAGAACCTCGGTATATAAAAATTAAAAATAATAATAAAATAATTATCAAAATATTTCGAAGACAATCACATTTTAGACCATTATCAATTTGGCTTTAGACATTTTCATAGCACTGAGGTCTTTCTTCTCTCTAGCACAGATATCTTTCACAGAGGATTTGATTCCAGTACCTCATATATACTGATTCTATTCGACATTATATCAGCATTTGATAACCTGAATCACACAATCCTCCTTTCTCGCCTCTCTGACATAAGAATGTCCTGTTCAGTTCTTTTCTGCATAACCGCTGCCAGCATGTAACTATTAGAGAACCAGCAGCCAGGTTTGTTCTCTCGGGGTAGCCCTCCAGCCACTCCGAAGGCCCTTTTAGATCACAGGTATGCATGAGCCCCTATGCAATGACGTGACCCACACAACCCCGGGGCTGGCCATGGTCCATGTTGCTGGCGGGTAAGCATATCCAGGTAAGGGCTAGGCAATGACAACGATCCACTGAAGAGCAGAACCAAGACTGCAACTGCATGAAGTTGGAACTGAAGACTGAAGTGAAGCCAAGCTGAACATGTGGGACCAGGATCAAGGTTGAAGGCCGTAGCAGGCTGAAAACAGAGGTCCAGGCAAAGAGTGGAGACAGGGATCCAGAGAAGGATGAGGAGGCAGGCAAAGACTGAAGACAAAGACCAGGTGGACACTGAAGACCAGGATGGACCGCAGGCTGTAACAAGCTCTCCGAGACCTGGAACAGGACTATAGGACAAGGAACTCAGGAACTCTGGATCTCGGAATAAGACTCTAAAACCAAGAGGACTTCAAAGACAATTCAGCGAAGATGGACCCAGGATGGACAAGAGACCTGGAGCAGAAGAATAGGAGACGGAACAGAACAAGGCCACAGGAGACCAGGAACTGATGAACTAGAGATCTTGCAAAGGCCACGAAGTATAGACTGAAAAGCCCTATTGAAGGGCACCAGGGATGACGTCAGCTGAGGGCACCGTGGGCTTTTCCTGCCATGGATGTGCTTTTCCTGCCATGGATTGGCTTTCCAAGCCCAGATGTGCGTGCATGCACATAGAGAGACAGTGGCAGGAGTGGCGACACTGAGCATTGGCGGCATTTCCTGCCATGAGGACTGCAGTAGTGGCATCAGTGTGAGTAAAGCTAACAGTAACAATTGGTTCTGTTTCATGTTCTCCACGTTTCCTCCTCTTAGGTGTGCCTCAGGGATCTGCCTTATTTGCCACCTCTGCTCTGTGGACTTCTGTCTTCTCTGGGCCTTTCCTACAGAATCTATTCAGGTATTCTTTCCACTAAATTCATTTTTGTCATTCACTTTACACTTTATTTCCTTGTCTCCTTGTCTGAAGTTAGTGACCACTCAACAGATTATAACTTAATATTAAAAAAATGGAAATTCCCATCCTTAATCAATGGCAATATGATCAAATCCCAGAACAATTTACATTTGAATCCCACACACTATCCATTAGTAAAAATACCCATAACTTGGGCATCATTTTCGATTCTGCCTTAAGCATGGACAACCAGATAAGAGCTGTGATCTGTTCCCTATTTGCTAAACAGAGACTTCTCAGGCATCTGAAACCACTGTTAGAATCCTCACACTTTCAGTCAGTGCTGCAGGCACTAATTAATCCTACCCTTGACTACTGCAATTCTTTTTATGCAGGTCTTCCCCAAATCTCAATCAAATCACTACAACTGGTTCAAAATGCCACTGCATGCATGGTTACTTTTGGGTATCAGATACAGATACTATGAGGATATCACCCCAGTTCTGCAAAAATGACATTGGTTACCAATTCAACAATGAATCCAATATAAACTTGTAGTCATTGTACATAACCTGATCTTTACTGTAACCTCATCCTGGATTTGCTCCACTCTTAAGAGATACACCCTGTCGAGAACTCTGCACTTTTCATCATAAATCTTACTAGACAATACATACCATCAGCCTGCCATGCTTGTCTTGCATCAACCCAAGAAAGTGCTTTCTTGGTATGACAGATTTGCTCTGTAGGTTTGGAATGCATTTTTGTATTGGGTTTCATATTATTTCCTAAATGTCTTAGTGAAGAATTTGTGTTCCTTTTATTGAGTTGACTTCATAATTAATATATTATGTACATTGAGAGAATGCCTAGATGGAGGAGGGGATAGAATACCTGGAGGGCATGGAGGTGGGTAAAGGGAGAGAGAGTGTGTGTCTGGAGTGAGAGAGGGAACAGTGGTGGAAGAAAAAAGAGCAAGTGCCTGAAGGGAGGAAGAAGGATGGGAGAATACTTAGAGGGAGCAGAGGGCAATAGATAATTTCACCTAGGGTGCTATTTACCCTAAAGCAAATCCTGCACCCATATCTTCTGAACAGATCATCATATTGTGTAGTTCAAATTAATGCCACTCCACTCTAGAAAAATGAATGTCACCAAATCCAAAAGTTGGTTAGATAAACTGCACATTTCAACCCAGTCAGCCTTCTATAAACCCTCAAGAAACCTGATATAGCTCATGGCACATCCCAGCCTCCTATCTAGTAGACTTCTAGAACACAGACCTTAAACATCTATCAATACTATTGCCCCTGTGAAAGTTTGCCAAATCCAAAACCCCAAACTTACTTCTTGGTTCCCATCAGAATTAAAAAAACTAAAACAAAATGGAAGAAGTTTAGAATGCAAGTGGCAACAATCAGCCCTGCAGACTGCATTTGGATAGAAATGAATGCAGGTAACACGAGGCAGCAAACCACAGAGCCATGACAGAGGCAGAAAACTCACCTAGAGGCAATTTCAAATAGTTAATAAGCTACTAGGATCCATCCCCTCTCCATTCCCTAATTTGGCATTGGAAGCACATTTGAGAAGCTGGCTAAATTCTTCTCTCATAAGATCACACACGTTGAGAGACAACTGGACTCTGTCAGTGAAATGGCATGCCAGCTCATGCCCTCCCACAATCTCACTACTTTTTATCGTCTACTAAAGAAAGACATAGACATCCTTCTCTCAAATTTTAAAGCTGCAACATGCCCTGAAGACTCCTATTCTTCCTGGATAATAAAAAAGGCTACATCTGGGCTACTTGACCACTTCCAGAATGTTGTAAATACATCACTAACAGAAGGTCACTTACCAAAATTCCTAAAAAGAGCAATAGCTGAATCAGCCCTAAAGAAATTCAACCTGGCCCAAATAAGCTGTGTAATCACTGCCCAGACTCAAACCTACCATTTCTAGGTAAGATTGTTGAAAACGCTGTGCTAATACAGCCATCTGATTTCCTGCTAACCACAAAGGGCTTGGAATCATTTCAATCAGGCCACATTTCAGCACAGAGACTATACTAGAGTAGCCTAATTGATGAAATACAACTGTTCCACAAGCTAGTAGGCAGCCACATCCTGATCCATGCTCCTGGGCTCTATTTCTAACAGAAGGGAATGGTAAAGTCTTTTAAGGCTGTTAGGTTATCTGGAGGTCTGTCAAGTCTCAGTAAGAAAAAAGACACAACACACCGAGTTGGTATTTTCAAAATAAATCCTCTTTCTGGTTATTACAGATGAATGAGCACCTCAGGTACATTTTGGAATAGTGCACGTCAATACAGAAAGGAAAATGCAAGAAATCATAGGTACAGTCACTGGTAAATCTGCACTCCCTGATAGTATGTACTAGGGATGTACAGGAGTAAAAATTTCATTTCATTTTTTGCTTCATTTTTTGGGGGTCCCCCCACGAAATTTCATATCTTTTAATGTTTATTTTGTTTCTTTATTTTAAAAAAACAAAATATACATAAAAAATGACAAAAAAAAAAAGAAACAGAGCATTCCGAGGCCTTCCATCCCCACAATATATCCCTCCTACTCAGAAAAATGCCGAGGACAAAATCCTCCCTGGCATCCACTTACCCGGACTGGGGTGATCCATTGATGAGGCCTAGGTCCAGCCAAACTCTTGACCTTGGTCTAAGCCCTACATAAGGCTGAGGCTTCGAAGCTTGGTCCCAACACCTCGGCCTAGGCCTGAGGCTGGGGCCTAGACTGAACTCGGGGACCTCAACCTAGGCCCGTGCCTGATGCCAGAGCCTGAAATCTGTGCCTCAGCCCAAGCCCCATGCCAGAGTCCGGTCTGGAGATTGGGTCTCAATGGCTGGGTGTTGCGACCGTTGCTACCCGACGTCTCCACTCCGCCCACCTTACCGCATTGGCAACTCCCTCCGGGGTTGATGGAAGGCTGGCCACCATGGCGTTCTTCGGCCGTCCTTGTCCAGTGTCCCCGGACTGGCCCGACGCTGCAAACCGCCATGTTGACCTGATGCCTCAAGTACCAGAAGTGGCGCGAACCTCAGGGGCATCCCCCCTGAGATGACGTCATCCGCTTCAGATATTTAAAGGTCTATGAATTGCTAACAACTCGAGTTAGCAAGGATAACAATTTGTTCTATCTATGCTACTCTACCTCCTCGGACTTACCAGGGGTACCTGTTCCTCGGGGGCCTCGCTCTCTCTCTTACTTTGTAGGTTGCAGTCTGGAACCGGTACTCGCTCCTCGAGGGCCTCCTTCATTCCAGCTCCTGGGCTTCTATGAGACATTGTGTGAGTGTTACCATCAGGTTCTGTCCATGAACTCTGCATTCCCTGCCTACTCACTATATCTCAGTTTCTCTACAGCTCAGCCTCCATGGATCGCTGTTCAAGTATCTGAGGGACTACAGCCCAGCCGGGCATTCCAGCTCACTACTTCCACCTCTGGTGGTTCAGTATACTGTCTTATAAAAGAACTAGTGTGTGTCTGTCTCCTAATTCTGAGCCCGACCGTGGTCCCTCTCGGGATCATTCCCCCGAGGGCGTGGTCATCTGCCACCGGTCCAAGGATCCACCCACAACTCTCCTAAATAATAACAGATTGCTAACTCCTTGCAACAGATTACTAACACTGGGCCTCAGCCCTGGCCCGATGCTGGGTCCTGAAACCAGGGCCTCAGCCTAAGCCCAGGCCCTATGCTGAGACTAGCCTAAAGGCCAGGTCCCAAAGCCAGGGCCTCAGTCAAGCTCAGGCCCAGAGCCAGATTCCAGTCCTGATAGATCCTCTTTATCTTCAAATGAATCTGTAGGCTGGAGATGCACCAGAATAAATTAACTCCGGCGCATCCTTATCAATGGAGGATGCCATTTTGTCCTCCATTGTGGAAGATGCACTGGAGTTGTTGTCCTCCATTGTGGAAGATGCACTGGAGTTAATTTACTCTGGTGTGTTCCCATTGGACAACATATTTTGAAGAAGGCAAAGTTGAAGAGGACCTATGAAACCTGGGCTCAGGTCTCCGGGCCTGAGCCTGGGCCTGACCCTGGACCAAGTCCCAGGAATCAGGACCCAGCTTCTGGACTGGTCTCCAGCTTCAAAAGCCTGACCTTCGTACCAGGCTCTAACATTGTCTAGGCCCAGGCCCTGCTCTAGATTGGGGCCCAGGCATCAAAACCAGGTAAGAAGGGGCCAGGAATTTTCATACCCCTAGCAAATTTTTGGGGGTCTGAGTCTCAGCTGAGGCCCCCGCATTGGGCCTGGGCTTAGGCTGAGACCCCAGCATTGGGCCATGGCCTATGCCTAGGCGAGGTCTTGGCTTTGGGCGTATGCCTAGGCCGAGGTGCTGGTGTCACACTCGGCAACCCCTGCTTTGGGCCTCGACCTATTGACTAGACAAGGCCCTGGCCTCAATCCCTGGCCTAGCCCCAATGGGTGACATTTCTTTTATTATTGATTTTCAAAACGAAACAAGATTCCAATGAAATTTTGTCAAAATTTAAATCATTTAATTTTGAAAATGACCCAAAACAAAATGGGAAATTTTGTTGACATTTCCTATTTTGTTTCTCCTGAATTCACATCCCTAGTAGGTATTTCTGAAAGGGATTTTCCCTGAGCACTTCCCTTGAATGGTATTTGCAAACTGAATGCAGACTCCTTCTCAGTAGAAAACTGACAATCCTTCTTGATAAAACTTCAGATGATTCTCTGTTGATAGGTTCTTCCAACAACTCTGCAAGTAGAGTCCTCAAGCTGACTCCAACCAGAAATCCACTCTTCAGAACACATAGGTAATCTCCCACAGAATATGAAGAGTATGGCATTAACTTCCCCTCTTCCTTTGGATCATCTTTTGGTCATTTCCACTCTCAAAATCCTCCTTGGATCTAAAGAAAAATTCTTAAGTCCCAGGGCAGGAGAACCTCACCTTTGGATCCCAGTCACCCTCTCAAAACAGGATACTTAACAGAAAATGAACGAAAGTGGGCTCATGAGTTTTGTTAAACACGCACTCCCTGAAAGACACCTCCCCCTGAGGAGTGACAAGGACCATCTTAAGGTCTCTGTTCAGTTACTGATCATTTAGTAAAGTTAGCAGAATAAGTTTATCAAGCTAACTTTGGGACTGCTCTTCGACTATCCAAAAGCAAAAATAAGAACATAAGAAGTGCCATGATGGGTTAGAACAAAGGTCCATTGAGCCCAACATCCTGTATGCCAACTCCAAAAAGCAGATCTCATTCTTGCTGCTTATTTCCTATGTCAAGTGGTTGGTCTACCGGAGTCACCTAATTAATAACAATTTATGGACTTTTCTTCCAGGAACTTGTCCAAACTCTTTTAAAAACCCAGCTTTACTAGTTGCCTTAACCACATCCTCTGGCAACAAATTCCACAGCTTGATTATGCATTATGAGAAAAACTACTCTCCAATTTGTTTTAAATCTGTTAGTTTCAAGATGTATCCCCTTCTTTTAGTGTTATTCGAAAGGGTGAATAACCATTCCATATTTACTTGTTCCACCACCCTCATGATTAGGTAGACATTTATCATATTGCCCCCCCCCCCCCCCCCCCCAATCATCACTTCTCCAAGCTGAATAACCCTAAATTGTTTAGCCTTTCTAACCCCTTAACAATTTTTGTTGCCCTTCTCTGTACCTTTTCTAATACCTCTATATTATTTTTGAGATGGGGGAGACCATTTTTATACACATTTCTTAGGGTATGGCTACACCATTTATCTATACAGACACATTATGATGTTCTCCATTTTACTTTATATTCCTTTCCAAATATTTCCTTGCATTCTGTTTGATTTGTTGACCACTGCTGCACATTGAGCTGAGGATTTCATTGTACTGTCCACAGTGACTACAAGATCCATATACATTGCTAGGTACCTAAAAGATCTGGGGCAAGGGCCAATAAGCCCTCCCTCCTCTTCCCTCGAGATGTTAATAATTAAGCAACTCAATGATGATCAGCAGTGTCCCCTCCCACCCCAAAGAACAATCCTGAAAAAAACACATAATTATATATCACACTTTAAAAAATTGAATATTAAATGATGTTTGTTAAATGTTCCCATGCAGTTCTCAACAGGGAGTCATCCTATATGACCTGTGAAAAGGAAATTACCCTGTTCATTCGATCCCAGTGTGAGTCCCATGGCTTTCTCCATACCCTTCTCTTTCCAACTCCCAGAGAGAAGTCATCTCTTCTCATAAAGCAGAAGGCACAGCTACAAGCATATTGCACCATTGTCACAAAGTGCTGAATATGTACATCAGGGGTATCTCTAGATGGAAGGACCAACATTGCAACAAATAAACCTCTAGCCAGATTGAACCATCTAGTAAAACTACCACTAAAATTATTTGATGGCATCAGTCAATAAAATTCCTCTATATGGAACCTATACAAAATAGAACTGAATCCCAATATAAACCTTGCACTTCTAAAATACCCTGAATTCATAGAAACTATCCCAATAAAGGGTGCAGAGCAGAAATAGGACATTTCTCCTTATCAATCACCATAAAATAATAATATTCAAATTCTGGTATCACTTCAGTAACAACAATAAACTCTCTTCACTACCAGAACATTGTGTAATAATTCAAAACCCTGCAAAAAATGTGTTCTGAACCTATAGCAAACTTGCAATACCATAAAACACTAACTGCCATCATTCAAATAATAACACTACCTATGAAAAAGCAACACCGAAAATACTACACCAGGTTCTAAAACACCATCATCCCCCCTATTAGGAAAGCAGAACAAGTCAGCTGCTATAGATCTCTACCCAGAAAGTACACATTAGCAGAATACCTCATTTTGTTCACACATGCAGAACAGAGACAGATCCTCACCAAATACAGAAAAAAGAGACCATAAAGAATAAGTAGAAACATGCAGACAAAAATTGAATTAGAAACTTGAAGCCAAACTCTGTATGCAGTGCAACAATGGAAAATAAGAAATCACCAGTCCTCATAAAGCAGCAAATAATACAAGCAAGAAATATAAAACATCAACTGTACTAATAAAATGGGTCATTCATCAAAATGCGCTATGGTGTTAACACATGCAATAATAATGCTAGCGCATGGCATGAATGCAAATTTTGGTAATGGGTGGAATTAGGGGAGGAGTTATGAAAGATGAGGGGAAATATCACACAGTTTTAACACCAGAAATAATCTTTTTCTGGCATTAAGCTGTGTAATATGCCCAAAACAGCCATAATGCAATTTACAACAAATTGCATTTCAGTCATTGCTCAGAGAGAAGAGAGAAGAGAGAGAGAGAGACTGCCTCTGGGGAGGCTCTTCCAGTGTGCAACTATTTACGAGGGGCACCTAATAGCTTGAGGGGAGGTGTTGGTGCTAGTTTAGGGTTTAGGGGCCAGTTTTTTCATGTAGAGTGAGACGTATGAACAGCACAGTACACCTCAGTGAAGATTTGACATCATTTGGCGTGAGGAAAGTCTCACAAAGATGACATTTTGTACTATGTTGTCTCGCCCTAGCTTGATTGTACCGAGCCTATCAAGCTAGGGTGAGAGAACATAGTAGAAATGTCATCTTTGTGAGACTTTCCTCACTCTAAATGATGTCAAATCTTCACCAAGGTGTACTGTGCTGTTCATTCGTCTCACTCTACATGGAAAAACTGGCCCCTAAACCAACACCTCACCTCGAGCTATTAGATGCCTCTCCTATAGGCATATAAATAGTTGCATACTGTAAGAGCCTCCCCAAAGGCAGGCTCTCTCTCTCTCTCTCTCTCTCTCTCTCTCTCACTCGCTCATTTACTCTGTGAGATACAAAATAGGAATTATCATGGGGTATGAAACGTTTACCAATGCAAAACAGTAATTCTAAAATTTCCATAATTACACCCCTTTTTCTTAGCATGGGCATTATCCATGCATTATTATAGCATTTTGATGAATAAGGGAAAATAGAGTAAATATTTTAAAACAGCTGATGAATGGAATAATATCCAATAATTGAAAACTCATATTTAATTTTTAAAATTTCCAAATTACCAACAAAAAAGTTCAACACAGTAGATACATTAACATCCAATAATTAAAACTAATAAGGATAAAAATATCTCCTGCTCTCTATACCTGGGAACTTTTGATTTCCAGTCAACCTGAGATTATCAAGGATTAAAGGGAGACGGGGCAGGTGCCCAGACTTTATAGTCTCATATACACATATTCTGTAACACACACATGTTCATTCTCTCTTACACATACACTCACACATGTTCATTCTCTCATGCTCACTCCCTCTCTGTCATGTACACTCCCTCTCAGACACACAAATGGACGGAGAGGAAGAATTATCTTCTCTGGCCCCTGGCACAGTCGATTACCACCTCCGTGTCCATTACACAATTTATGTCAAATATCTCCAGAAGGTGCCAAAATCAACACCACAAACAGAAACCATGAATCATACCAGGGTCTATCCATTACTTTGACTTCAGGAGTATAAAATTGGTGTTCAACATAAAAGATAGTAAGTTTAAAGAAGAGGATCGAAGCCAAGATCACAAAAATAAGAATCATCATACATCAAAGATCAACAAAAACCAAACAATTTCTCTGTGCATTCTTATTCTAGTCACAACCCTTCCTGCTCTTTCACCTTCATCCTGAGAAAATATATCCTCACCAGTGAAGGTGGGATAGCTAGATTGTAACTCCAACATCAACCAAACACAAGTGGATAAAATATCCCCAAGTCCAGAAAATATAAAAAATGGGTTGCAAACTTCACAAAACTACAAACTGTAATCCAATTATCTGAAGTTGAGACTCTGAATTCTTCTGTTCCAAAGACCCTAAAATTATCTTCATCCTCACTTCTCTGGGCACTTGGGCAAAAATTATCTGATCCCCAATCCTCAGGGAGATGGGGGGGGGGGAGAGGTAACCTTTCCCTTCCGATAGAACCTAGACAAAAAAAAAAATCTACAATAGGGATGTGAATCGTGTCCTCGAACGTCTTAACGATCGATTTCGGCTGGGAGGGGGAGAGAATCGTATTGTTGCCGTTTGGGGGGGTAAAATATCGTGAAAAATCGTGAAAAATCGAAAAATCGAAAAATCGCAAAACCGGCACATTAAAACCCCCTAAAACCCACCCCCGACCCTTTAAATTAAATCCCCCACCCTCCCGAACCCCCCCCAAATGACTTAAATAACCTGCTGGTCCAGCGGCGGTCCGGAACGGCAGCGGTCCGGAACGGGCTCCTGCTCCTGAATCTTGTTGTCTTCAGCCGGCGCCATTTTCCAAAATGGCGCCGAAAAATGGCGGCGGCCATAGACGAACACGATTGGACGGCAGGAGGTCCTTCCGGACCCCCGCTGGACTTTTGGCAAGTCTCATGGGGGTCAGGAGGCCCCCCACAAGCTGGCCAAAAGTTCCTGGAGGTCCAGCGGGGGTCAGGGAGCGATTTCCCGCCGCGAATCGTTTTCGTACGGAAAATGGCGCCGGCAGGAGATCGACTGCAGGAGGTCGTTCAGCGAGGGTTCCGGCGCCTCGCTGAACAACCTCCTGCAGTCGATCTCCTGCCGGCGCCATTTTCCGTACGAAAACGATTCGCGGCAGGAAATCGCTCCCTGACCCCCGCTGGACCTCCAGGAACTTTTGGCCAGCTTGTGGGGGGCCTCCTGACCCCCACGAGACTTGCCAAAAGTCCAGCGGGGGTTCGGGAGGGTGGGGGATTTAATTTAAAGGGTCGGGGGTGGGTTTTAGGGGGTTTTAGTGTGCCGGCTCACGATTCTAACGATTTATAACGATAAATCGTTAGAATCTCTATTGTATTGTGTTCCATAACGGTTTAAGACGATATTAAAATTATCGGACAATAATTTTAATCGTCCTAAAACGATTCACATCCCTAATCTACAATAGTCAAAACTCTTCCTTAGTGGAGATTCTGGATGAATCTCCAAAACCTTTTCCTCAGTTGAGACTCTAGATGAATCTCCACTGTCCTAACTTTCTTCCTCCAACCCATTCCTCTGGGCATGCTCCCAGAGATTATAAACCCCTTAAGTTGCTTCTCTTCCAAAAAGCTAGGGTTAAAGTATTGGGAGGAGTTCCAGTCACACTAACTCCTCCTATTACTCCCAGCTTAGGAAAAATATACTTTGGGGAAAAATATTAGTGACGGGCAAGGCCCCCATTACGCAAAGAGCTAGATTTTAAAAGCTGCGCATGGGCGCATATGTGCACACGTTTGCCGGTGCGTGCAAATGGATGCAGCGATTTTAAAAGATGCGCACGTATATGCACATATAAGCATGTGTGTTTTAAAATCAGCTTTTTGTGCATACATGTGCACCCAATTTCATATTGCCGCACTCATGTGCACGCAAATGCCACCTTGCTTGCGTAAGAAGGGAGGGATTTTACAAGACGTGCACTGACAAGAGAGCCCATTTTCCCTGTTCGTTCCCAGTTTGCCCAGGTAACCAATTGGCCTACCTACCCCCCCCCCCATTACTTTGCCTATCTTTTGCTCTGTTAGGCCAGACCCCCTAAACCTCGCTAAGTAGCCTACATTTTTAAATTTTATTATTACACACCGTTCCTAGCAGAAGTAAACTTACATGGTAGGGGACCCCAGTGCGCACTTGTGTGTGTAAATAGATATGCGCAGAAATCATGCCTCAGTCCCGGCATACCCGTGTCCCACCCAGACCATGCCCACACCCCGTCCCTTTCTTCCAAAAAACGTTTTGTTTGCATAAGAGGTTATATGCGCATTGCCGCAGCCCTTTTAAAATTTACGTGGCACGTGCGTGTCCGAGATATGTGCATATCTCCCGGTTTTGGAGTGCAGAAGTCTTTTAAAATTGACCAAAAAGTTAGCCGGAAATGTTTATCTGGCTAACTTTGCTATCCGAACTGTGCCTGAATATGGACCTCATAGTTTACAGGCATAGATGCACCATCACTCAAGATGAAACAAATCTATGCAGGTCTTTTTTAGAATCCCCAGATCCCCTTCCCATCTGGTCCATCGCAACATAAAGATGTAACTATCCACTCCCTCCCAGCCAATTGTGAAATAAATAATCCCCCTAATCTCCCTCCCTCCCATTTCATGACCACATAAAGAGGAATCCTTCCCTCAATCCCTCTCCTTGTTACCCAATGGCCGCATAAAGAAATGCTCCCCTCCTGACTCTCCTTCTTCCACCCAATTGTGAAATAAAGAGGTTCCCCACCACTCCCAACAGCTCCTACTGCATCCCCCTTTCATCCGATCTTTGATATCAAAATGAAGAAGCTGCCCCAACATTCCTCCAGGCCCCTCACTTGACACCCCCCCCCCCCCCAATGTGACAATGATATCTCCCCTCATCCCTGGACTCCCCTCCACCCTAAACCCTTCCAGAATCAGCAGTTAATTCTAGAAGGTCGCCATTTCACTAGCAAGGGGGATGCAATAGCCCTTCTTCCTGCACTGATGAACAGCTCTAGCTGGTGGCACTTTAGCACATGTACTGGAGCTACAAATCTGCCTGGATCTTTAATTTTAATACAAATTCAATATCAAATTCCAGTGAGCCTAACTCTTTCATTCATAATTGTAGATGTTTCTACATGGTGGTCTATTGTACCCATTATCAAATTAATACAGTAGTTATTTATTTTCCGTGATGACATTCAGAAAACCCTATTAAGAGAACAGTCAATGGTTGTGGTGAAATGGTGGTTAGAGGAATACTTCTAATGTTATTTCAGCTCTGACTGGAACATTTCTCACAGCTGCAGTTTCGGAAAATTGTTCTGACTCACAGAGGGGATGTGCAGCTCAATGCGTGCGTCTGCTTGTTGCCTGTAGAGTAGGAATATCAAATAATTTGTGGTTCACCAAAATCAGGTTCAATTTGTCTGGGAAGCTATGTATACCATCTCCTATTATTGTAATACTGGGTTGTGTATCCTTAATGCTCCTAGCTAGCCTTCATTGCATTTCGGGATATTCTTTATTGCTTGAGTCACCTGAAGTTGGAGCTTAGAATAATTTATGACAGAAGGATCTGAATCTGGCAAATAAAAAGATGTACAGCTCATTAAAAAAAAAAAAAAAAAGAAACCCATTTTGGGGAAGAAGTATGCCCTCTCTGAGTCATATGGGGCAATTTTGAATAGCCCACATTATATACAACGAACGTGAGCACTTTGGTTGTTGGTAACACCTTTTTATTAGATTAGCATAATACATTCTTGACCAGCCTTTGAGAGCTCTTCTGTCTTCATTAAGTCAGTGTAAAATGAACTACAGATTATATTGCCCAAATGTACAAGTAAATTATAAATTAGAATCCAAAGGTGGTGTTAGTTTTCAGAGCTGTAAAGAGCTATGAAGCAAAATGATGAGGGAGGGAGGTGATGATGTGTTTACAGAGGAGTCAGAAAATGGAGAGGAGACAATCAGTAGAATGTGCTGTACATTTACAGGAGGATTCAGGTAATGTGTTAGGAAACCAATATCCCTACTAATTCCATCTGAGTGCGTTTCAAAGTGCGTTGGATCTTTTTAATTTCAAATATCTTATGTTCCTCAGTAGGGATTGCTGTCTTTTGAAAACAACATGGAAAAAATAACAAACTTTGTTGTTTTATTTTGTGTCATTTACCAATTTGAAATGACACACAAAAAAAAACAATAGATAAATCAAAATCAATAAAATAGGCAGGTAGAGAAACTGATAATCAAACACAACAAAATACCCGACTTAGGCCTAGATTCATCAAAATGCTATAAATATAGGGGTAGATCTTAAAAAAATACGTGCGCACATACTTTTGTTCGCGCAACTGGCGCGAAAAAAAAGTAAGCCAGATTTTAAAAGATACGCGCGTTGCCGCGCTTATCTTATAAAATCCGGGGTCGGCACACGCAAGGCTGCGCAAAATCGGCAGCCTGCACACGCCGAGCCGCGCAGCCTGCCTCCGTTCCCTCCGAGGCCACTTCGAAATTGGAGCGGCCTCGGAGGGAATTTTCCTTCTGCATCCCCCACCTTCCCCTCCCTTCCCCTATCTATCCCACCCCCCAGCCCTACCTAAATCCCCCCCCTACCTTTGTTGTACAAGTTACGCCTGCTTCAAGCAGGCGTAACTTGTGCGCGCCCCCTCGTTAGCCCCCGGTACAGGCCGCAGTGCCGGGGGACTTGGGACCGCCCTCCTGGCCCACCCCCGAAGCCTTGCCACGCCCCTGGACCCGCCTTGGACTGCCCCCTGACCCCGGGCATGCCCCCAGGACACGCCCCCGGTGTTTAAACACGCCCCGGACACGCCCCCTCCCGCCCCTTTTACGAAGCCCCGGGACTTACGTGCGTCCCGGGGCTTTACGCGTGCCGGCAGCCTATGCAAAATAGGTGCGCCGGCGCGCGAGTGCCCTGCGCACGTAAATCCTTCAGGGCTTTTAAAATCTACCCCATAGTGAAAATAGTGCCGGCGATAAAAAGGGTCGTGGTTAGGATAATGTGATGGCTATAGCTAAATAACTCAGGTGGCGAAATGTCACCGCATGCGATGCAACAGTAACACATGCAGCGCTACGTCATCACATCCTGCGTTGCATCATCATGCAGCATGTTATTTTTTCTGGTTATATATACAGCCTTCCTGCAGCTGTCTCTTTGAGGCATGTTTTAGAGGAGAGGAGGGTAGATGTTGTGGTGGTGATAGGAGTTTATGATAGCGAGTTCTGAGTGCGTTGTCTTGTGCTTTTCTGTGCTTCCTTTTGTGAACCTTAACCTTTGTCTTTTGTCTGTGTGTGTGTGTGTGAAAGTTTGATTTTGTGAAGTTTGTCCATTTGTCTTTTTCTGTGAAGGAGTGGAGAAGGTGTTGTGTGTGGAGGAGAAGGAGGAGCGGTGAGTGGAGGAGGTGGTGAGTGGAGGAGTTGAAGAGGTGGTGAGTGGAGGAGGTGGTGAGTGTGGAGATAGTGAGTGGTGGAGGTGGTGTATGAAGGAGGTGGAGAGAATGGAGCATGAGAGGCGTGGAGAGAGAGGAGAGGAGAGGCATGAGCAGAGGAGGGGAGGAGAGTAGCGGAAGGATGAGGGCAGGAATGTTAGGGAAAGAAGAAGTAGGAGTCAGAGTAGGGACAGGAGCAGAGAGAGGCAGCATGGAAGGAATAGGAGGAGGCAGGTAGGGGAAGGGGATAGGCAGGCAAGCATGGAGGAAGGAGTAAGACAGGCTAGAGATAGGCAGCGGGTAAGGGAGTTTGCAAGGCAGGACCAGAAGGGGGGGGGGGGGTAGAGGAACGGAGGGGAGAGTTGAGCGGGACAGAGAATGGGGACAGGGAGGACACCTCTCTGGAAGAGGAAGTGGCACCCCCATCTGGCAGCCAGGCAGCAGGATGTCTTCGTCTCCGTGCCATTAAGTTCAGCGTCATGGAGAATGAAATGGTAATAGCAGGAATCCTGGAAAACTATGCCATGCTGTTTGGCAACCAGGTAGCTAAAACATCAAAGGCAGACAAGGCCCAGATCTGTAGAAGCCTAGCCTGAACATCACTAGGCAGAGCAGCATACAAAGAAGTGGGGAGCAGGTCACCTACTGGTACAGAGATATAAAGGCACAGCTTAAAGCCAAGGTGGTGGCCCAAAACAAACACCGACGAATGATGGGAGGAGGAGCCCCATGTCCCATTGTCATCACTGAAATGGAGAATCGCCTAATCCAAAGGCTGGGACCGGATGTATTTGAGAGAATGGATGAGCGACTGGCACCACAAGAGCTGCAGCTGGTAAGTTCATCTCGCCTATAAAAGGGTAGGCAGCAACAGGTATACATTTCATTTGGCATCAGATGCACACACTGTAAAAAAGCAAAGTGCACCTCTGATGCCATAAGAAAAAAGGGTACTTACTAGTGGTTAGAGCAGTGGGCTGAGTAGCCATACGTGGTTTAGGTAACAGAATGACCTATCCAACCAACCACTGACAGGAAGAAAAGGGATAGCAAGGAGAGCAGCAGTTAACTGACCTCTGGAGCACCTTCCTGGAAGGGGAAGTGGTAGGCGAGGCCTATCAGGCAAAGTGTCTTTCTATAAGATTTAGCTGAATCTTGCTGCCACTCAGCATGCTCTCCTGGGCTCCTCCAGGGAGAAATGGGGGATTCTGGGGGAGATCGGGACATACGGCCATTGGTATTCCGTGGCATACAGCCAGATTATGGAGAACACAGCAGAGCAACACAATCTTTGCAGCTTTGGGTAGGGCATACATTAAAGTTCCACCCAGCGAAACAGCGAAAATGACTTTTCAGAAGTCTAGAGGTGCATTCTATGACATAGCGGGTAGCACCTCGTGTCTGCCGGCGTGTGGGGAATGGCAATGACGGTGAGAAGCCAGGGCCTGCAACCATACCCAGAATCTCCTGCGCCATTGTCAAAGCAAACACATGAATTATAGCATTGTCACTTGCAAATATGACTACAAAACTACAGCATCCAGTAAGACTGTATAAGGTAGCCTGTACCTTTGCTGAGCCTTAAAGGGTGATTGGCATACCTTAAATGCCTTTCATAATGTTGTTGGCCACTATATGGCTAGCTAGCTGTAGACTAAAGGAGTTCATATCTTCATAAATATGATGTGCCTCCCAATTCAGCAAAGGCTACTGGTGTGTAACTGGCTGCCAAAGTTGCACAAATACATAAGAGGCAACACACCTTGTCGCCGCATCTCAAAAAAGATATAGTTGCGATGGAGAAGGTACAGAGAAGGGCAACCAAAATGATAAATGGGATGGAACAGCACCTCTATGAGGAAAGGCTGAAGAGATTAGGGCTGTTCAGCTTGGAGAAGAGACGGCTGAGGGGGGATATGATAGAGGTCTTTAAGATCATGAGAGGTCTTGAACGAGTAGATGTGACTCGGTTATTTACACTTTCGAATAATAGAAGGACTAGGGGGCATTCCATGAAGTTAGCAAGTAACACATTTAAAACTAATCGGAGAAAATTCTTTTTCACTCAACGCACAATAAAGCTCTGGAATTTGTTGCCAGAGGAGGTGGTTAGTGCAGTTAGTGTAGCTGGGTTCAAAAAAGGTTTGGATAAGTTCTTGGAGGAGAAGTCCATTAATGGCTATTAATCAATTATACTTAGGGAATACCCACTGCTATTAATTGCATCAGTAGCATGGGTTCTTCTTAGTGTTTGGGTAATTGCCAGGTTCTTGTGGCCTGGTTTTGGCCTCTGTTGGAAACAGGATGCTGGGCTTGATGGACCCTTGGTCTGACCCAGCATGGCAATTTCTTATGTTCTTATGTGTTAGCAGCAAAAGTTGTATCTCATACTATGCATGCGAATGTGGTAGCTGTACATTCTGTCCTCCATAGAGACCCATTAGTAAGCCCACACACAGGGAATTAGGGAACCTGCCAACATGCACAAGATAATGGTCATGGAACCGGTGTGTTCCATGACCATTATCTGGGCTGTTACTGACACATCTTCCAGATGTGTCAGTAACAGCCCAGACGTGATGGTGCTGTGCCGGCGTTATGGATGGGTGAAGCTAGAGATTAACCAGTGAAATTGTAAAACTTCCAAGGGTAGGATAGGAACGGGGCCTTTTGGATAATGTGGGCATGCTAAATGTATAGTGCTTCCTCACTCAGCAACCTTAATGTCACATGCATTGTTTACCCTGACTCATTTTGTCAGTCTGTGAAACATGGGGACAAAAAGGCATGGCCTGGGCAAATAGCCACCATACATGAATACAAGGTACTTGACAGGCCACCAAATGTGTGCTTCTCACATCCACCTCCCATTTTGGTGCCATTATGCACATACACATAGGCAGACATGTAACTTACAAAGAAAAGTTTGTCTTACCTACAGGCCAGCCTCAAAATTGTCAAAGAGGCCCGATTGCCTAAGAATAAAGGAATAATGCGTGGCCCAATCCCCTCCAGATTGAACTATAGTTCAGTTTCTGGCTATGTTTCTGATAGATATTTCTAACTCTTTCGGGCGGATTTTAAAAGCCTTGCTCGCCGGCGTGCCTATTTTCCATAGGCCGCCGGTGCGCGCAGAGCCCCGGGATGCGCGTAGGTCCCGGGGTTTTCAGAAGGGGGCGTGTCGGGGGGGTGTCGTGGGGGTGGGGCCGAACGACGTGGCGTTTTGGGGGCGGGATGCAGCATTTCGGGGGTGGGCCCGGGAGTGTGGTTTCGGCCCGGGATGTTCCGGGGGCGTGGCCGCGCCCTTCGGAACCGCCCCGGGTCGGGTCTCGGCAAGCCAGCAGCCCGCTGGCGCGCGTGGATTTACGTCTCCCTCCAGGAGGCGTAAATCCATGGCTAAAGGTAGGGGGGGGGTTTAGATAGGGCCGGGGGGGTGGTGAGGGGAGGGTGAAAGAAAGTTCCCTCCGAGGCCGCTCTGATTTTGGAGCGGCCTCGGAGGGAACGGAGGCAGGCTGCGTGGCTTGGCGCGTGCCGGCTTCCCAAAATCGGCAGTCTTGTGCGTGTTGATCCAGGATTTTATAAGATATGCACAGCTACGCCATAATGTCATGGCCCATAGGTAGGTATTTGTATCCCTATGGTAGGGCCACCTAGTAACTCGAGGTGGGGATTAGGTAAAAGTGTAGGGGTTAGGGGCCTCTTTGACATTCTACGTGAGACGTACGAACAGAACAGTGGTCTCTTGTGAAGATTTGCTGGCCTTCGGAGTGAGGAAACTCACTCCAAGATGAGATTTGGCCAATGTTCTTTCAACCTAGCTTGATGTTACCCAGGTAGAGAGTCCATCAAGCTAGGTTGCGAGAACCTTGCCCAAATCTCATCTTGGAGATTTGGGCAAGGGCCAACAAATCATTACAAGGCCAGCAAATCTTTACAAGAGACCACTGTTCTGTTCGTAGGTATCACGTAGAATGTCAAAGTGGCCCCTAACCCCTACACTCTTACCTAATCCCCACCTCGAGTTACTAGGTGGGCCCCCCCATAGAGATATAAATACCTATCTTGTGGGAGGGCATTAATGCTAGGTTCTCTTTCTCTCTCTCACACATAGGTATTAGTGATATTTAGTGCATTTTGATAAATCCAGGCCTTATTTTGTTCAGTTTATGAGAAGTCCCAGTTAAAATACAGCTAGATTCCTAGTAAATATTTATTTCGCATGCGATAAGCCCTTAACGCATGCGAAAACGCCTTATCGCATTTTGATAAATGAACCCCATAGTTTGAAATAAGACACACGTGACAAACAGGAATCAAGTATCAACTTCAGGTTCCATACTTGATTCTCAGTTTTAATCTGATAACTTTCAAATGACAACATTATAGGAACTTCAACTTCAAGGTACAAAATTTTGGTCTTACTTAAATTCAATATCAAATGATTCTCAACTAGCCATGCCTTGACTGCCCTTAAACAGGATCCTACCTTCTCCAGCAACTCAAAGATTGAAGTCACCATGACCAAAAACTGAAAATAATCAGAATATACCCAATATTTAATTTCCAGACTAGCCAACAATTTACATAGTGGACATACAAAAACATTAAATAGGGCCGCAAATAAAGTGGATCCCTGCAGAACCCCCATAGAAAGTGGAAAAGCTATAGAGCTTTGGGAATGGACTATTATCCATTGCGAACAAGCAGAAAGAAATGATTCAACCCACTTTAACACAACAGAAGAAATATTAAGTTGCCTTAAAGCAGCAATACTAATCTGTGATCTACCTTATAAAAAGCTGCAATCAAATCTATCATCACCAAAAAAACCCCATCTTCTTATCAAATCCTTTTCAAAATTCTTGTTTTGTCTGGTTTTAATGTCTTGTGTTTGATGATTATACTTTTATGACTATTAACGTTAATCTGCCTAGAGTCAATAAATAAATAAATAAATAAATCTACAACTTGAAACAGAACTTAGCCCCATGGCTATCCTTCATACTAATACCATCTTATCTCAAGGCTCCCTATCAATCTCACTTAAAAAAGGTAATCAATCCTATTCTGAAGAAACCAGGCTAAAATAAAATTAAAAAATTGATCATTACATCCAGTCTCCAACCTCCTTTCTTTCTAAACTAATAAAAAATGTGATCTACTTCCAACTCCTTGACTTCCTTGAAGAGAACAATATTGTACACCCTCACCAATCCAGCTTCAGAAAAGATCATAGAACTGAATCAGTCCTTTTGGCCATCACCAATAGTATTCATGTCTATGTAGACTAAGGGCCTCATTTTCTAAAGTATCGCAGGCCTGCAATACTTTAGAAGATGAGGGGCAGGGGGCCAAAACAGGGGCCGGGCCTGCGCTAGCCGGCAGCAATCGCACCGTCGCGGTGCGATCGCTGCCGGTTTCACACCCAATAGCGCCACCATAGGAGGTGTAGCTATTGGGAGCGAAATAGGCAGCGAAAAGGCACTTACCTTTTCGCTGTGTGAGCCGGAGTCGGCCCCGGTGATTCCCCGACTCCTCCTCTTCCGGGGCCGACTCCACCCCTATTTTAGTATCGCACGCGAAAAGGGACATTTCACGTGGAAAACGTCTCTTACCGCGTGCGATATGTTTGGAAAATAAGGCCCTAAGAGGGTGACTCCATCCTAGTTCTATTAGGATTGTCTGTCACCTTTGACACCATCAACCACCGACTCTTGATTGAGCACTTAGGAAACACTTGTTGTGATTCCTGGCCGTGGTAGCCCCCGGCCAGGACCCCTACTGTCGCGATGTGGCCGAGCGGGACCCTCTTCAGGCGCAGCTGATCGCGCGGGCCGCGGCGTGATTTCTCCGGCGCCTCCTCAAGCAGCATCGGGGAGAGTGCGGCAGGCTCTGCCCCTTAAAGGGGCCGTGGCGGGAAGATCTGGTCGGCCCCAGAAGATGACGTCAACACCTGGGGAGATTTAAACCTCTCCCTGGGAACCAGCAGATGCCTTGCAACAGGGTTTTTGAGTGGCTGCTTGTTGTGCTCTTCCTTGGTTTCTGCCTTGACCCTGCCTGGACATTGACTCTGCTTTTGCCTGCCGCCTACCTTGACCCTGCCTGGACATTGACTCTGCTTTAGACTGCTGCCTGCCTTGACCCTGCCTGGACATTGACTTTGCTTTTGCCTGCCACCTGCCTCGACCCTGCCTGGACATTGACTCTGCATTTGCCTGCCGCCTACCTTGACCCTGCCTGGACACCGACTTGCTTTTGCTTGCCGCCTGCCTCGACCCTGCCTGGACATCGACTCTGCATTTGCCTGCCGCCTGCCTTGACCTATCCTGGATTTCGACCCTGCCGTGCTTGCTGCCTGCATCGATCTTTTGCCTGGACTCGGACTTCACGTAGCCACCTGCTTCGGAGTCTGGTGGTACCCGTTCCTCGGGGACTTTCTGACGCCTCCAGGCCATCCGCTCTTCGGAGGGCTTGAGCAGCTGAGATTCACCCTCGCCTGGACTATAGCCCACACCACCTTCTGGAGAGGAGTTTCATCAGAACTGTTCCTCGGTGAGTACTCTCATTCTCTCCGGACCAAGGGTCCACATCAGTACACACTGGCATTAATGGCACTGCCTTAAATAGTTTAAATCTTTTCTATCCAGCAGAACACAAATTGTATCATCCGCCAACAAACCATCCACCCCCAACTGACCTCAGCTGTGGATGCCACAGGGCTCTGTTCTCTCCCTGATGCTCTTCAATATTTACATTCAACCAATCTGCGACCTTAGTCATTTCTTCAACATTGAATGCCACCTATTTACAGATGACATTCAACTCTGTGACAAAATAGGAACTGACCAAGCCTCTTCCATTGCTAAAAATATAAGAACATAAGAAATTGCCATACTAGATCAGATCAAGGGTCCATCAAGCCTTCATCCTGTTTCCAACAGTAGCCAATCCAGGCTACAAGTACCTGGCAAGTACCCAAACACTAAGTAGATTCCATGCTACTGATGCCAGTAATAGCAGTGGCTATTCTGTAAGACAACTTGATTAATAGCAGTTAATGGCCATTTCCTCCATTAACTTATTCAAACATTTTTTAAACCCAGCTACACTAACTGCACTAACTACATCCTCTGGCAACAAATTCCAGAGCCTAATTGTGCGTTGAGTGAAAAAGAATTTTCTCCGATTAGTTTTAAAATGTGCTACTTGCTAATTTCATGGAATGCCCCCTAGTCCGAAAGAGTAAATAACCAATTCGCATTTACCCATTCTAGACCTCTCATGATTTTAAAGACCTTTGTCATATTCCCCCTCAGCCGTCTCTTCTCTAAGCTGAACAGACCTAACCTCTTTTGGCTCAACTTGTCTGGCTCAGCCACCAAGGACATCCCTTGCTTTCTCTACCTTCTCTATCAGAAACATCTTTTCATTCCAAAGAATCAGTACAAAGCCTTTGGGTTCAACTTGACACAAATCCCATGATGGAATCCCACATCTCTAAGGTACTAAGATCTTTCTACATGTATCTATGCCAGATCTACCAATTATGCACCTATATAACAGGGTCATTCATCAAAATGTGTTATATGCCTGCAATAATACACGTGATGTTTATTGCAACACGAATGCAAATTTTTTAAATTTATTCAAAGGGGTGGGATTGTGGAGGGGTTAGGCTGGGATCAATGAAAATGAGGGGCATTATCGCACTACGTGCTGGAAATAACTATACCTGTTTCCTAGTATTAAGCAATAAATATTGCAAATTCTGTTTTGGGCAGAGAGAGAGAAAGAGAGAGAGAGAGAGAGAGACTCTTTATAAGGCTCTCATTCCACTATAGCAGGGCCAGCTAGTAACTCGAGATGAGGTTTTGGTGGTGGTCTAGAAATTTGGGGCCAGTTTTATATGCACTGTAGATGTACAGCACAGAACACATTAGTGGAAATTTGATGTGATTTAGAGTGAGGAAAGTCACACATAGATGAGATTTCTACAATGTTCTCTCACCCTAGCTTAATACACCCTAGCTGGATACACCTCGCGTTACTAGCTGACCCTCCTACAGTGGTATAAAGAATTGACTACTACGAGAGCCTTATAGTGTCTCTCTCTCCCTCTCTCTCTCTCTCCCTCTCTCAGCAGGGTGAAATAAAGTACCTATGCAAAGCAATCACTCTTAAATTATCATAGCCATGCCCCTTTTCCTTATTGCAGGTATTATTCATGCAAAAATTATCACATTTTGATAAATCAGCACAACCTAGCTATCATAATTCACGTATTAATCACCAGTCAGATTGACTATTGTATCTCTTTATTGAATAGAATTTCACAGTACCGCATGAAATGCCTCCAACCCTTACAAAATACTGCTGTAGAAGTTAAAGCAACAGACCATATAATGCCTTTCTTACATAAGCTGAAGTGGTTCCTGTTCCGGGTAGAAGCCAGGATTAAATTTAAAACCCTTTGCTTTATCTTTACATATGTAAATAGGCAGGTTTCAGAGTACCTTTCCCTTCTTCATGCCCCTGTGCCGCCACTAGATACCTCCAATCCTCCCAAAACACTCTTTTCTCCTCCTCCTCTCTGACTTCTGCAAAACTGGCTTACACAAAACTGCGGATTTTCAGCTGCTATGCACCCACTATCTAGAACGAGATGCCTCTTTCCCTTTGCTTTGAACTGTCCTACTTCACTTTCCAGAAAAATTCAAAGACATGGCTGTTCGGCCAGGTTTTTCCCAAGATTGTTCATTAACAAAAGAAGACATATATCCACTGTCCCTGAAATGGATTCTGCACCCCGCCCTTAAACGCATATTATCATTTATGTCCCTGTTGTCTACCCTTATGGTTTGCACCTGTCAGACTATCCTTATTTGATCGTAATCTATTTCGAGGCTATTTTGGAAAAAGGCAGAATATCAAATGTTTGTAAATAAATAATGACACTTCTGCAGTAGAGAGAATGACTTGCACTGTTACAGTTCTGTCCCTTCAGGAGGGAATTCCTGGGACATCAGACTGATGTTGGATACCAGCTCTGCAGTCCCCTTACTGCCCAAGTCTACATTCATGCCATATTTCAGTAGCTTATCATTAACTGCACCTAAGTTGGGCTCAGGGACAACCAACACAAGCCATGACGTTCTTGCAGTCTGGGGTACTGATGCTCAGACAATAAGAAAAAAAACACTGGACCGTTTCTATGGCCAAGTCCATAAGCAAACCACATCAATCAAAATTGACTCATACATGGGATAACCTGCACGGCGCAGCAGATACTATCTTGGGAAGCTTGCTGGGCAGACTGGATGGACCATCGGTCCTTTTCTCCCGTCATTTCTATGTTTCTATGTTTCTAAAAAGAATTACTCAAGGAATCCAATACCAGACCTTGGTTGTTTAGCCGCAAAAGTAACATTTGAAAAAAAAGTTCTATGTTGTGCCGGAGGAGATTTCCATTCTGGACAAAGACCTGCGTATTCCACAGTATATGCCAGTACTTAATGGGAATATTACCTCCATTTCACCTAGTAATACTTCAACGCATGCATTCATTGTGACTGAAATAGCTAACAGGCAGAAGCAGCAAAGAGGCTCATTCATAAAATGAAAATGAGATACAACGTGAGGCTGGTGCCGCAGAAACTACATCTCTTGCCCTTTGCAGTGAGGGATGCTGTCATACAGAAACTTAAAATTCTAGTGCAAAATGACATCATTGAGGTTACTGAATCTTTTGAGTGGGTTTCACCAATTGTTGTGATACCGAAAAAAAAAAGGAGATATTTCTCTTTGTGTGGACCTGAAGGAGCAAAACAAGGCAGTGGTAGTGGATAGCTATCCATCCCCTCACATAGGAGGTTTTTCCTGAACTGTGAGGCATGCTGCTCTTCTCCACCCTCAATTTGCAAAGCACTGATCCTCAAGTCTCATTAGACGAGACAAGCAGAGATCTTACAGCATTCATTACACACGAGGGTCTGTTTCATTTTAAGCATGTTCCTCATGGTTTAGCATTAACTCTCAGTGTTTTTCAAAAAATGTCACTAATCTTAAGAAGCAGCGTTATCTGGATGACTTCATTGTGTTTGGCTAGACCCCCAGCAGATCAATATAAATGCCTACATGCTGTCTTACAATACATAACAGATGTAGGACTCAAATTGAACCTCACCAAAATATGTATTCAGAGAAATGGAGTTACCTTTTCCAGGTCATATTATCTCATAGAAACCAGGTCCAGATCATGCCAGAGCAGTTGCAGATGCACCACCACCTAATGACATACAAACTTTACATTCCTTCTTAGGTCTTACATCCTGGTATTCTAAATTTGGGCCCAATTATGCCTCAATATTATATTACTTCTTCATCTGCTGTTATGAGGATTTACAGTGTGGACGTGAACACCATGATGAAATTATTGATTCTTATTAAAAAAAAAAAAAAGGAGTAGCAACAATATATTTTTATATACAAACAATGTAGCCAAACATTTATTGTCTTTTTTTTTTCAGTTGTTTGGACATTACAAATTCTAATTGGGAAGACACAAGGGAAAGGTTTGGCACATATATTTTGTGTTAAGATTATCATTAGAAATGTTTAAAAGTTTGGGACAATGAAGGCAAATAATAATGGTTAGGACACTAAGTCAAAAGACCGAGTTGTTCTTTTGACTGGCCCGTTTGATGCCCTTTCATTTAATTCTCTGAAAAATTACTTAACGTTTGAAGATTTTTTGCGTTTGGCATTTTGATATATTAAGCAATAAATGTTTGGCTACATTGATGTATATAAAATAAATTATTGCTGCTTCTGCTTTTTTTGAATAACAACTTTTAAAGGTGAATTTTAAAAGCCTGATGTGTGCCAAAATTAGGGTGTGTGCGAATATGTCGGGCCAGCCTGCACTGAGAGGATTTTAAAAGCCAGCCGTATAAAAAGCAGTGGGGCATGGGTGTGGTCCAAGTGGGAACATGGACATTCTGGGATTTAACCATGAAATTTGGGTGTAAATACTTATGCACACTGGTGCACACCAGGGTCCTCTGCCACACAACTTTACTTCTGGATATAGGCAGATCAGCATGGTTTTAAAATTTGGGGTTAACAGGGGGGAAGGGTGGTTATTAAACTAGGGGGTTTTGCAAGTCCTGGGAATGAACTGGGAACAAACTGGGAAAACAGCCACTGGCATCAGTGCGCATGGCTTTTAAAATTCCCCCACTTACGCGGTAGAAGTAACATTTGCATGCACAGGCGCTTGTCCACTTAAAATTGTGCACACATGTGCGTGCAGTCTGGCTATTTTATAACTTGCACGCATATATGCGCATATGTTACAAAATGGCTGTGTCCCTGGGCGCAGGCCAACAAAAGTGTGCACATATGCGCCTGCACACCACATTCAAAGTTACTGTTTCTGTGTGTAGTTAGCTTTTTTCCCCCCCTCTAATTTTGTACATATGAACTTATTGATGCTACATAAGCCCAGATTTCTCTTTATCTGAACCAGGGTTGCCTACTATTGTTATTACCGATGCCTCTGACTATAGCCTTGGGACAGTGCTCACCCAAATACATGAAACAGATTGAATAAACACTCACTTTAGCTTCCAGAATGCCATTGAGGGGGGGGGGGATTTTTATTCTAAGTGGAGAAGGAAGCCCTTGCATATGTATGGATTACAGAAAAATTGGAAACATAACTATGGGATTCACATTTTCACGTTATTGACTTATCACAATCCACTGACAACCTAGCTTAGAAGAAAAGGCTTGGGAAGAGAAGAAATGAGGATTACCATGTGGTCTACAAAACTCTTTGCTTTCACATGTGAGACAGAATCTAGACTGGGCACTAAAATGTTGCTGCAGATTATTTATTTCAACTGTCTTTGCCATCTTCAGATACTACACAGGATGAGGACTTAGAGATAGTCACCTCCATCACATCAGCTTTGACACTTGTGCCTAAAAAGCAGTTCAAAACTGCTTACTTCTCCTATCGATCCAATGTACTGCAAGTTGTAGGCTTGCTTCACATCAAAATAGCCACACAACTTGCGCAGTGTTGGTCAGATACTGTTACCTTTCTTTAGGGTATCTGAGAAACTGTCCCTGCAGGATGATATTGTAATCCATGGTACTCACCATCTTGTTGTTCCAGCAGAAATACAAACAAGATGTATATAATTGGCCCATGAAACACATCAAGGTATTATGCAAACCAAACAGTGCTTACATGATTTGGACTGGTGATTGGAATGGATTCACAAGTTGAAGCTGCTATCAAAGCATGTGTGATTTGTCAGGTGTGGAAAGTTCACAAACTGCTGATCTGGAAACCCTTCATCACGATTTTCTGAAAGTATATAGGGCTACACTGCAGTGCATGCCACAGCATAGAACTTACCAGCTGATTTACCCCATGGAAGAGAGATGCACACAAAATTGAATATGGCTGAGCTACAGCTGCCTAACCTGTGCAACAGAAACAACACAAGTGTAAGACTTATACAGACCATCGACATGGAGCCAAGGAACCGTGAATTACATGTGATTCACTTGTTCAGGTTAGAAAACATGGCATCTTTCACAAGGGAGACCAACGTGTCACTTTATCTCTGAAGGTACTGTTATGACCGTTGGCCGCGGGCGGCCGCAGCTGACCCAACTCATGTCATATATTGCACTGCTCTCCTCTCCGGGTGAACTCGCGGCTGTGGCTAGCCACTACCAATGTGTACCTCCTGGCTCTCAAGACTCCTCGTGGTGGCTGGGACACCGCCGACCTACTCACCGACTTCGGGCCTTCCTAGTCGCATGAGCACACCACTGGGCCTCACTTTAAAGGCACTATGGCGGGAACCTCAGGGGCGTCCCCGACTGATGACATCACAAGCTTGGGATTTATAAGCACCTCCCTTGGCCTACACTAACCGACTTGGCAACGAGTTCCTTCGCCTCACTGGTGCTTGTTCCTGCTTCTCCAGACCCGTGATTCCTGCCTTGGATCTCCATTTGCTGTTCTGGACTCTGACTCGGGTACCCGCTCCTCGGGGTCCTGCTTGCGCTTCCTTGGGAGACCAGGTCTCCAGGCTTCCCCGCTCCTCGGGGTAGCCCCTGCGCTCCTCTCCAGAGTTCCTGCCTGCTGGCTTCTCTGCTTCTCAGGGTTGCCTCTAGCACTGCCTATCAGAGATCCCATCTATACGCTTCCCCACTCCTTGGGGCAGTCTATACCTTACCACTCCGGAGACTTGGACTCTACGCTTCCCCGCTCTGCGGGGCAGCTTCTACATCACCTTATTGGTGTCTTGATTCTACACCAACTGCTTCTCGGGGCAGTCTCAATGCCTTTGCATCAGTGGCTTTACTCTACACTTCCCTGCTCCTCGGGACAGCCTACGTCACTACATCAGAGACTTTACTCTACATTTCCCTGTTCCTCGGGCAGCCTACGTCACTACATCAGTCTTTACTCTACGCTTCCTCATTCCTCGGGGCAGCCCCTACATCACTATATCAGAGACTGTACTCTTTGCTTCCCCGCTCCTCGGGCCAGCCCCTACGTCATCACACCATACACTCTGTTGCCACGCTGTCCCGCCCCTGCATCACTCCTCTAGAAGAGCCTGTCTTCGCGCTCCCCGTTCCTCAGAGCCTGCCTAGCACTCCTCTGTCTTGGAGGTTCCTGCTCTGGCACTTGTAGCTCCTGTCCTGCCTCTGTACTGTGACTCCTCTGAACTACAGTCGTGTCCCTTGCTGCATCTGACCTCACCTCCTGATGGTGGGGACCTGAGGGGCTCCACCCCTCAGGTAGTACCAACCTCCACCTCAGGCCAAGGGTCCACGAAACCCACGAATCCTAACAGATACTAGAAAAGGTAGCACACTACACCTATAAACTGGAAAATATCTGGATGTGGCAGGCTAGGCATCTTGCTCCTGTTTATCATGTTCCAGAAGCTGACACCTCAGATCATCTAGTTAGCACTGATGATTTCAGTATATGGTGCCCTGCACAAACTGCTCAACCAGCATCTCTCTTTGATCAATGTTCTCCAAGTCTCAGGCCATAACCTGTATGAACACAAGAACAGTAAGTAAAATTTCAAAGGGGTTCCATGTGGAAAAATAACATATATGCATGTAAGTAGCATGTATTTGCATATATGTTATTTTATAAATATTGAAAGTATGTGTGTGTTTTTGGTTTCACATGTACATTTTATCAGCACAAAATAGGAGCAGTCTGGGAAATTCCAGGGTGGGGTCAAGAAGTACATGCATAAGTTGCTATTTTATAAGAGATATAAACATATTCAATTATCAAACTTCTTAGGACAATTTTACACCTGCTAATTGACCAGTGTGAGTGAAATCGCACTTGTCTATTGTCTGCTGTTTTTGGGTAGGAGGCCTGGATGAACTGGTGGGCGTGCATGGTGAAATGCTAGAGGGTCTAGGTAAACTGGAGATGGACTGGGTGAACTGGTGGATGTGTCAGTGGTGATTCCAAGTATGTGTGCAAATATTTTCAAAACGGTATATGCACGTACCCTACGAAATGCCTGCCTTTATGTATAAATCGGGATTATTACACGAACAGGGGTGAATTTTCATAGCGTTACACATGTAAAAATTAGCATATACACAAGTAGCCTGTGCTCATGTAACCACTATTTTATAAAAATCAAATATATGTGCATAATTTTGGTTTCTCTTGCAGAAATATGTGTGAAAAAAAGGGGTGATCTAGGGGCATTCTAGGCTGGGGCCAACAGTTGCAGACATAAGTTGCTATTTTATAAGAGACTTGCGCGTGACATTTGTCGGTATTCTTGCACAGATTTACACCTGCTAATTATCTTGTTTAATTGATATCAGACTTGTTTATTGTGCATTATTGGCTGGGTAGGATATCTAGGTGAACTAGAGGGTGAGATCAGACTGAAAAAACAGGAGGGTCTTCATATCTGGAGAAAAATTGGGTGAACTGGTGGAGTAATTGGAAAACTGATCATTTCAATTATGTGTACATGTTTTAAAATATACCGACTTCTGCACATAATGTTGTGAATAAGCTGTTTTAGTGGACCCTTGGGCCGACCTGTAAGACACTGGGATAAGGTGTTCTAATGTCTCTCGAAGTGAGCAGGTCAGGAGGCGGATGTCAGGGAGGCTGTGGACAGTAGTCTTCACCCTGGAAGCTGGAGCTCCCCCAGGAGGAGCCCGTAGGAGCCCAGCCGCTGGGACTTAGGCGAGTAGTGGAACTGGAACAGGGACAAGCAGGCTGAAGACCTAAGACCAAGCAGGAACTGTGGCAAGACTCGGAACTGGAACCTGGCAGGAACCGTGGCAAGACTCGGAACTGGAACCAGGCAGGAACCGTGGCAAGGCTCGGAACTGGAACCAGGCAGGAACCGTGGCAAGGCTTGGAACTGGAACCAGGCAGGAACTGTAGCAGAGGCCGGAGCCCCCCCCCCCCCCCCCCCCCGGGGAGGAGCCCATAGGGACCCGGCCTCTGTAGCAAGCAGGCAGGCTCTGTAGCAGGCAAGCGAGTTCTGTAGCAAGCAGGCAGGCTCTGTGGCAGGCAGGCAGGCAAACACTGAGCACACCTCGGGGCCAGGAGCAACTAGGGACCAAGGAGGAACCTGGTTGCAAGGCCCCGAGAAGCAGCAGACGCCGGGGTTAAATGCCCCGCGGCGTCTGACGTCACCACGGGGGGCGGAGCGTCACGCGGTGGGAAGCGGCCTACAGTGCCCCTCCTCCGTGGGCGCCTAGAGGAAGGGCGTCCTGGAGGGGAGCTCCGTGACGACGTTGCCGAAATCTTCGCCACCGGGACTGGGGACGTGCAGGTAAGGTCCCGGTCGTGACCGGGACCGTAACACATAAACCAGATTTTATATGAGCAAGTCCTACTTTATTTTCCTTGTGAAAAATATGAGGTAGATTTTAAAAGAAAGCGCGCTTGTATCCATGTGCGCACACTATCCGGCGCGTGTACATGGATGCCCGATTTTATAACATGCACGTGCAGGTGCGCCCATATCATAAAATCGGGAGTCGGCGCATGCAAGGGGGTGCACACTTGTGCATCCTGGGTGCACCGACACCTGTGGCCTTCCTCAGTTTCCTCCCAGTCCGGTCCAATTTCGGAGCAGACTGGGAGGGAAATTCCCAACCCCCTCATTAACCTCCCCTCCCCTTCCCTTAACCTACCTGCCCCCTAGCCCTAACTTAGCTCCCCCCAAATCTTTATTTTACCTTTTGTGCCTGCCTCGGGGCAGGCGCAGGTTGTGCACGCCGGCAGCCTGCTGGCACGCAATCCTCCAGCACAGCAGCAAATGGCCGCTGTGCCGGGGGACTCTAGCCCTGCCCCCGCCCCTTTCCTGAGGCTCTGGGACTTATGCGCATCCCGAGGATTAACGCGCGTGACCGGGCCTTTGAAAACTGGACCAGCGCGCGTAAGGCCAGTCACACACATAAATCCCTGGGATTTACGAGCGTAACTCTTTGAAAATCTATCCCTGTATGCAGATTGTTATGACTCGTAGGTGTATGGGCCCTGGGCCGAGGTGAGAGATGGTACCACCCACAGGGAGGAGCCCTGTGAGCCTCACTGTCGGTAGGCGCAGTCTCAGCTGATGTCAGACACAACTGTGGAATAGAGTCTTTATTAGAGAGAATGAAAGGCACAACCCACAGAGTAGGACGTGCAGTGAAGTAACAACGTCTGAGCAGAGGGGTATGCCCAGAGGGAATACCTCAGATGTGTAGATCCGGTAGTGGCCCGCAGAGCGGGGTATGCCGAAGATGTCTCCCAGTAGTGGTGATGCTGTAGTGGCCTGCAGCACAGGGTACACCGAGGGATTCCTCACCCAGAGATGGAATGGAGGTGGCCCGAGGGACAGGAGCACCAATGAGAGTCCTGTAGCGATGGTGCGGTAATGGCCTGCAGCGCAGGGTATACCGAAGTGGTTCCTCACTTAGAGACGATACGGTAGTGGCCCGAGGCACGGGGTACACTGGAGAGGATCCCACAACGAGGCTCGTACAGTAGTGGTTCCTGGAGTCAAGGTACTCACAGAGTGGTAGTTCCAGGAGAGATCCTAGGGCACGGGATCAGACAACAGTGCAAGGCAGAAGGTCCTCCGAGGAGCGGATAGCCAGAGACGAGGAATGGCCCACGAGGAGCGGGTACCCAGTGCAAAGACTGGAACAGGAAGTCCGTAGGGATGAAGCAGATTCAGCAATAAAGGAACTCCTTTCTAACTCATCAGTAGGCAGGACCAGCCAGCTTAACTACAGCAGAGTGAAGACGTCATCCGGAGGAGACGCCCCCAAGGTTCCCGCCATGATGTGTACAAGACTGGCCCGTGCGCGTACCTAAGTGATCCCAGAGGCAAGATGGCGATCAGCAGCGCCCAAGCTGTCCCGGGAACACCAGGCAGATCGGTGGTAGCTGGTGAAGGCTGCCACTCTCCCCAAGGAAGACAAGGCAGCAAAGAAAGAGGTGAACATTAGTGGTCGCAGATGTCTGCGACCGACGGGCATAACACAGATCGTGAGAAAACTTTCTGAGTTCAATGCACTGAAATTCTCACTTTCAGTACATTGCATATATTTGCCCATAACCATACATACATGTGTATGTTGTGGGGTAGAATTGCACATATTTGCTAAAACACATGTATCTGATATGCACAGGTTATAAAATACTATGGTAGATCCCTACATGGCCATATATGCATGTATATGGAGCCAGCAGAGTTGTATGAAAGTTATCCTCACAGGCTATATTTTTTTCACACCTAAAAAATCCCAGCGTATGTTTATAAAATAGGTAAAGTAAGTGCTTTCATTGCATTATAAATATTCATACTACTGAAATCTACGCATATTCTTTCAGAGCACAACTATGTGATATTTTATAAATTGTGCAGCTCCTGCTGTTGCACCGGGAGGTGGACCCTTGGCCTAGTGCAGGATTGGTAGGCTCTCTGGTCGGACCCAGAGAGCGCCTGCCACTAGGAGGTGGAGCACAAGAGGAGACAGAGGCTAACTGGAGCTTCACCAATAGCACCTTGGTTACCCAGGCCACCTGGTCTTAGGTGGGCCTCGCAGGATCTCCTTGAGAGAAAGTTCAGAGGTGTGCCCTTAACGATCAAGGGTGCGTAGTTGATGTTCAGGCTAGAAGTCCAGGGTGCCAGAGAAGGCCAGAAAAGAGTCTCTGAATGTATGGCAAGGATCAAGGCCAGGGTCAAGGTATTGTAGTCAGCCAAAGCAGAGGTCAATACCAGTGATCAGTCCATGGATAGTCAGCCAAAGCAGGGGTCAGGTTCCAAGCAGCAGTCAGACATGGTCAGTGGTCAGGCAAAGGTCAATGCAGGCGGCGGTCAGACTAGGTCAGAGAACAGGCAGAGGTCGATGCAGGAGACGGTCAGACAAGGTCGGTGAACAGGTAGAGGTCAATGCAGGCGGCAGTCAGGTTCCAGAAGGAAGTGGTCAGCGGATGAACAAGCCAAGGGGCAACTAACCCAAAGAAGGGAGAAGTTGCTAAAGTGACTCCTGAGTGCCAGGAATCACTTTATATAGTGATCTGGGGCTGATGTCATGTAGAAGAGCCGGAAGTCCTTTCGCACCGCGGACCCTTTAAGAGGAAGGCAGGAGCGCTCGTGCCTAAGGCCCTGCCTTGGGAGAATCGACGGCAGCGTCTCTGCCACAAAGGAAAGGCCTGCAGGGGAAGGGCCGGCCGGATGCACCTGGAGGCCTTCCGAAACGCCTCCCCCGTCCTGCCCCCGGAGCAGGGCTAGCTCCGGCACGGCGCGGGAGGGGAGGTAAGACTGGCCATCGTAACACCTGCTGCACACCTTATAAGATACTAGGATAAATCATGGGTCCACTTATTTGCGCAAACTAGTCCCGCAAATAGGTTTGAAAGTTAAGCTCCCTGTTATGTGATGATTTACACTCTCTTGCATTTGCATTTGTCTTCTAATATTTTTAGTTGGATGGAAGGTACTGTATTTTGTTCAAAAAAGGGGAATATGTGACAGTATAGTTGGTAAATTGCATGCTGGGAATTTAGGTTACATATGATGGGAGAGACTGACAGGGACTGAAGGAGTGGGGTTTTGCCATGTGGTGTGAGAGAGTTGATGCTTGCTTGTTTTCCTAATTGCTCTTTGTTTCTGAAGAGCTCCTGCAATAAACCACTTTTCTATTGTTACTCAGTGGTCTGGAAATATTTACAGTGTCACAGACAGAGTAGAGGTAGACTAGAGAAGGACCGCCAAATGGCGCAGGGTCTGCACCAAAACAAGATGAGAATTAAGGATCTAAATTGCAAAAATTTTAGAAAAAACTATTAACTGCCAACTTAGTAACTTCTTGGATGAACAAGAAATCCTTTCTCCATCACAATACGGTTTTCGTAAACTACACAGTACAGAAACCCTTCTTCTCTCTCTTTCCGATTACCTAATCAAAAGCTTAGATAAAGGACTATCCCATCTCCTAATTTTATTGGATATTTCTGCTGCTTTTGACACTGTAAACCATCAGATCCTCCTTGAGCGCCTCTCCGATATTGGTATAACTGAACATGCCCACAAATGGTTTAGTTCTTACCTCAGCGACAGACATTACACAGTCAAAGTTGGCAACCATGAATCTAAAGAAATCCTCATTGCGCAGGGAGTCCCCCAAGGCTCCTCACTATCATCCACCCTTTTTAATGTCTATCTTCTACCCCTCTGCCAACTCCTCTCAAACCTTAAGTTACCTCACTTTTTGTACGCTGATGACGTACAAATTCTTATTCCCATTACTGACTCTATTCCAAAAACTTTGGAAATCTGGCAATCTACACTCACCTCAATTAACAACCTCTTAAACTCCATCCAGCTTGCCCTTAACTCCACAAAAACAGAACTTATGGTTATTTCACCTCCTACCCCCCTACATGCTACACCCTCAATAAATTTTATTCCACCACACACACATTTTTCTCAACAAGTCCGAGATCTAGGAGTACTATTAGATGATCAAATGTCCTTCAAAAAATTTATTAATGCTACCCTTAAAGAGTGCTTCTTTAAGATCCATACACTCAAAAAACTTAAACCTCTACTTCACTTCTCCGACTTTCGTACTGTGTTACAATCTATGGTGTTTTCAAAAATTGACTATTGTAACGCGTTACTATTAGGTCTGCCAAAAAATTCCATAAACCCACTACAAATCCTGCAAAATACGACAGCTCGTATTCTCACTAATACACCTACAAGGGAACACATTACTCCTATACTTAAGAAATTACACTGGCTCCCTGTCCACTATCGTATACAAGATATCACTCATTCACAAATCCCTCCACAACCCAGAAATGAATTGGCCCTCCAACACCTTTCAATTCAATAACTCTAATAGGCCAATTAGAAATCCCTATATTGCTACACTACAAACCCCCTCACCTAAACTATTTAAATATGCATCTACCAAAGCTCGTGCCATTTCCATAGCCGGCCCCACACTATGGATTGCTATGCCCACTGACTTACGCCTTGAACTGTCCTCTAAGACCTTCAAGCAAAAGCTCAAGACATGGCTTTTTACTAAAGCCTACACTTGATTATTACGTGTTCCCCTTAACTCTCTTGTTCCTAACATGCTACTATCTCACATGATCTTTCTTAACTCTTAGTTTTTACTCCCTTTCTTAAGCTGTCAATCCTTCTATCTTTTCCCTAAACTATTACTCTCAACTTTAGCTTAGCTATACCCTCTTCTATTCTTTCCTAGTACTTTTGTTACCTTTTTATAACCATTGATCTCGCCCACTGTATATATGTATATATACTGTTCCATTCCTGACCCTTTCTCCTTCATTCCCGTTCCATTTTGTTCCCCTCCCCGTTTTGCCCTGATACTAGATAAAGTTGTGCATTCACAGTTATTTTTACTCTATTTTATCATCTATTATTAGCTAAATAAGTTGTTCTTGATACCATATGTTACTGTTTTAATGTATTGTGGAATTCATCTATTATTATATTGTTATATGTACACGCAACTGCGTATTTTTGTTCTATGTGCACCGACGTGATATCTTTGATGAGCGGCGGTATATAAAAACCAACAAATAAATAAATAATAAATAAATCCGTATACTGTAGTGTTCAGCATAGAAGAGGGGAAATATGAAAGAGACATTCCAAAACACAGGGAGGGCAAGCATCAAAAGCATTTCTGCGGGTAAAACAGGATTTTACCTGCACAAATGGGCTTTAGGAGAATTGTCCACCCGATGTGCAAGTAAATTTATGTCACATATGTCCATGTCTGTGTGTAAGTTCACCTGGACTGAGTGGAGGCATTCCTGGGAGTGGAGTTCGGGGTAGGGTTGGGACTTATGTACACACTTTTAGATTTTTAAAAGTCTGTATGTGAATTTTCAGAGAAAATTTGTGGGGATGTTTTAGCAGGTGCAACAGACAGGTTTGGTGGGACTTATCTTCATAAGTCCTCTTTGAAAACTGCTGTAATTTATGCATGATATCACAATAAAAAGTACCCCAAAGATATAAGCAATGTATTTGTTTTTTCTGTGGGGAGAAAGTGTGAGAACAAGAAGTAATGATATAAGACTCAAAAGGGTTAAGAGTAGTTATGGAAAATACTTGTTACGGCTATGGCTGCTGTGCAACCGCCTCACCACCAGGGGTCCCTCTAGAGCTGGCTCTCCTGACAGGCCCAGTCTATCTCCCTTCTCCTCTCTATGTTCTGGGCTTTCCCTTATAACCCTGCCTGACAGTTCCCTCAGGGCTTCGGCATCGAGCTCGCCTGGGCTCCCTGCTCTAGCCTTCCTTGCTTGCTGTGCGTGTGGTCCTTTGACCTTGCTTTGCCTAGCCTTGCCTTCGGGCCTTTTCTCTTGCCCTGCCTTGCGTGGCCTTCGGGCCTTCTGTCTTGCCTTGCCTTGCGTGGCCTTCGGGCCTTCTGTCTTGCCTTGCCTTGCCTTGCCTTGCGCGGCCTTCGGGCCTTCTACCTTGTCTTGCCTTGCCTTGCCTTGCGTGGCCTTCGGGCCTTCTGTCTTGTCTTGCCTTGCCTTGCCTTGTGCGGCCTTCGGGCCTTCTACCTTGTCTTGTCTTGCCTTGCGTGGCCTTCGGGCCTTCTGTCTTGCCTTGCCTTGCCTTGCCTTGCGTGGCCTTCGGGCCTTCTGTCTTGCCTTGCCTTGCGCGGCCTTCGGGCCTTCTACCTTGTCTTGCCTTGCCTTGCCTTGCGCGGCCTTCGGCCCTTCTGTCTTGCCTTGCCTTGCCTTGCCTTGCGTGGCCTTCGGCCCTTCTGTCTTGCCTTGCCTTGCCTTGCGTGGCCTTCGGGCCTTCTACCTTGTCTTGTCTTGCCTTGCGCGGCCTTCGGGCCTTCTACCTTGTCTTGTCTTGCCTTGCCTTGCGCGGCCTTCGGGCCTTCTACCTTGTGCTGTGTATGGTCTTCGGACCTTCTGCCCTGCCCTGCCTTGCTTACTGTGCGTGCGGTCCTACGGGCCCTCTGCTCTACTGTCTGTGTGTGTTTGGCCTACGGGCTCTCTGCCCTGCTTACTGTGTGTGGCCTACGGGCCTTCTGTGTGGGTGTGGCCTACGGGCCTTCTGACCTGCCTTGCCCCGCTTACGGTGTGTGGCCTACGGGCCTTCTGTGTGTGTGTGGCCTACGGGCCTTCTGACCTGCCTTGCCCCGCTTACGGTGTGTGGCCTACGGGCCTTCTGTGTGTGTGTGGCCTACGGGCCTTCTGACCTGCCTTGCCCCGCTTATGGTGTGTGGCCTACGGGCCTTCTGTGTGTGTGTTGCCTACGGGCCTTCTGACCTGCCTTGCCCCGCTTACGGTGTGTGGCCTACGGGCCTTCTGACCTGCCTTGCCCCGCTTACGGTGTCTGGCCTACGGGCCTTCTGTGTGTGTGTGGCCTACGGGCCTTCTGACCTGCCTTGCTCTGCCTCCTGCCCTGACCCAGCCTGAACCTAGACACTGCTATCTGCTGCCTGCCCTGACCCAGCCTGAACCTAGACACTGCTATCTGCCTCCTGCCCTGACCCAGCCTGGACCCAGACCCTGCTAACTGCCGCCTGCCCTGACTCAGCCTAGACCCAGACACTGCTACTTGCTGTCTGCCCTGACCCAGCCGGGACCCAGACACGGTTTCCAGCCATCCCTGTCTCTCTCCACCTGGAGCCACCCTTTTGGGTGGTGTTCACTACCCCTGAACTCAGCCCAAGCGTAACAATACTTTGCAGAAAGGATGCTGAATGCCTGGAATGACCTCCCAGGTGAGGTGGTAGAGGCAAACATAATAAAATTCAAGAAAGCATGGGATAAGCACTAGGAGTGGGGAGTGCATGAAAAAATATTTTGATTCCTGTTTTTATCCCATTATATATCATTTATGCTGTTTCAATTAAAGCAATTGGGGGAAGCAGTGCAGGCTATTTTTGTCTATAATATTGTGATCTGGATGAGACGCAGGATCATGCATTTTCTGTTTCAGACCTATTATTCTGGAACTCATTACCTCTATCTCTTCATACCTTAAGAAAAGTCTTTCAAGCAAGCCTTAAAACATATTTCTTTAAACAAGCTATTGAACTGGAGCAAGGCAGTATTATGGGAAGCAATCAAAGAATATTGGAATTAGATGGCTTTAGATGTTCAAAGCAAGTGTGTTTTAGCTGCAATATTTATTAGAGATGTGAATCGTGTCCTCGATCGTCTTAACGATCGATTTCGGCTGGGAGGGGGAGGGAATCGTATTGTTGCCATTTGGGTGTGTAAACTATCATGAAAAATCGTTAAAATCGTGACCCGGCACACTAAACCCCCCTAAAACCCACCCTGACCCTTTAAATTAAATCCCCCACCCTCCCGAACCCCCCCCAAATGCTTTAAATTACCTGGGATCCGGCGGTGGTCCAGAACGGCGGCGGTCCGGAACGGCACCCTCAATAGAATCGTGTTGTCTTCAGCCAGCGCCATTTTTCAAAATGGCCGCCGCAAAATGGCGGCGGCCATAGACAAAAACGATTCGACGGAGGAGGTCGTTCCGGACCCCCGCTGGACTTTTGGCAAGTCTTGTGGGGGTCAGGAGGCCCCCCCAAGCTGGCCAAAAGTTTCCTGGGAGTCCAGCGGGGTTCCGGGAGTGATTTCTCGCCGCGAATCGTTTTCGTACGGAAAATGGCGCCGGCAGGAGATCGACTGCAGGAGGTCGTTCAGCGGGGGTTCCGGACCACCGCTGAACGACCTCCTGCACTCGATCTCCTGCCGGCGCCATTTTCCGTACGAAAACGATTCGCGGCGAGAAATCGCTCCCGGAACCCCGCTGGACTCCCAGGAAACTTTTGGCCAGCTTGTGGGGGCCTCCTGACCCCCACAAAACTTGCCAAAAGTCCAGCGGGGGTCCGGAACGACCTCCTCCGTTGAATCGTTTTTGTCTATGGCCGCCGCCATTTTGCGGCGGCCATTTTGAAAAATGGCGCCGGCTGAAGACAACACGATTCTATTGAGGGGGCCATTCCGGACCGCCGCCATTCTGGACCACCGCCGGATCCCCAGGTAATTTAAAGCATTGGTGGGGGGGGGTTCGGGAGGGTGGGGGATTTAATTTAAAGGGTCGGGGGTGGGTTTTAGGGGGTTTTAGTGACCCGGTTTTCCTGCCCTCCCCCTTCCCCCGATTTACGATTTTTTAACGATAAATCGGGGGAATTGGTATTGTATCGTGGCCCTAACGATTTTTTGACGATTTAAAATATATCGGACGATATTTTAAATCGTCAAAAAACGATTCACATCCCTAATATTTATGTTATTTGTGATTTTATGTTTTTGTTCATTTATGTTTAATCTGATTATGTATGTTAGAAAATAAAATAAGAACATGCCATATTGGGTCAGACCAAGAATCCGTGAAGCCCAGAGTCCTGTTTCCAACAATGGCCAAGCCAGGTCACAAGTACCTGGCAGGATCCTAAGTGTTGCTGCCTCCCAGACCGCGCCGGGACCCGCAAACGCCGGGGCCTGCCTGGCCGCATGGCACGATTCTAGCTCCGCCCCCGCTAGGCAACGCGCGCACGCACGAAGCCCAGAGTTTTAAAGATCCAGCACCCGGAAGTGCTGGACCGCCCTCTGGCTGACGTCAGACGCCGGCAGGATACTTAAGCCAGCGTCTGCCCCCTGTTCCTTGCCTTGCAACGAGGTCTCTCCCTATTGGAGTGCTAGTTGCTGTTCCTGCTCCTGTGGTTCCTGATCCTGCTGTTCCTGCTGTTCCTGTTCCATTCCTGATCCGCTCCTGCTGTGCCTGTTCCTGTGGCTCCTGATCCTGCAGTTCCTGGTCCGCTCCTGCTGTTCCTGTTCCTGTTTCTTCGGCTAATTTCCCCGGCTCCTGACCTCAGCTCGCCTTGACTCTCCGTGCCTGCTGCCTGCCTCGACTGCCTGACTGTCCAGACGCTCCTAAGTCCCAGCGGGTCTGGATCCCTACGGGCTCTTCCTGGGGGGATCTCGGATCTCCAGGGTGAATTCCATCTCGTCCATCCAGCTGTGTACCACCTCCCGGCCTTCATTCCTCCTTCGGAGCTGCTGCTCCGCCTGGCCGGCCCAAGGGTCCACTTCCAGTCCTGAGCCATAACACTAAGGGCTAAATATATTCCAAACTGCTGATCCCAAGAATAAGCAGTGGATTTCTGCAACTCTACCTTAATAATTGTTATTGGTCTGGATTTTCCTCCAGGAACTTGTCCAAACCTTTTTTAAATGCAGCTATACTGATAGCTTTTACCACATCCTCTGGCAACAAATTCCAGAGCTTAATTATGCATTGAGTAAAAAAATATTTTCTCTTATTTGTTTTAAATGTATTACCCAGTAACTTCATTGTGTGTTCTCTGGTCTTTGAACTTTTTGAAAGTGTAAACAACTTATTAACATTTACTCGTTCCATTGCACTCATTATTTTATAGACTTCTATCATATCTTCTCTCAGGCATCTCTTCTCCAAACTGAAGAGTCCTAACCTCTTAAGCCTTTCTTCATAGGAGAATTGTTCCATCACTGCTATCAACTTGGTCACCCTTCTCTGTATCTTTTCTAATTCTTGCTATATCTTTCTTGAGACATGGTGACCATAACTGAACACAATACTCAAGATGAAGTCGCACCATGGAGCAATACAGAGGCATTATGATATTCTCTGTTTTATTCTCCATTCTTTTCCTAATAATCCCTAGCATCCTATTTGCTTTCTTGGCTGCTGCTGCAGCCTGAGCAGAAGATTTCAATATATTTTCAATAATGACACCTAGATCCTTTTCCTGAGTGGTGACTCCTAATGTGGAACCTTGCATTTTGTAGCTATAATTTGGGTTATTCTTCCCTAAATGCATCATTTTGCACTTTACATTACATTTCATTTGCCATTTGCACGCCATCTCCCAGTTTGGCAATCTCCTCTTGCAATTTCTCACAGTCCTCTTGTGATTTGACAACTTTCAATATTTTTGTGTCATTGGCAAATTTGATCATCTCACTTGTTTTTCCAACTTCCAGTCTTTTATAAATATATTAAAAAGCATCAGTCCCAGAAAAGATCCCTGAGGCACTCTATTATTCACTTTTTTTCATTGGGAAAATTTACCATTTAGCCCTACTCTCTGCTTTCTATTATTTAACCAGTTGGCAATCCACAATAAGACACTGCCACCTATTCCATTACTTTCTAATTTCCTGAGAAGTCTCTCAGGAGGGACTTTGTCAAATGCTTTCTGAAAATCCAGATACACTATATCAACTGGCTCACTTTTATCCACATGTTTATTTACGCCCTGAAAAAAAGTAGCAAATTTGTGAAGCAAGATTTCCCTTGGCTAAATCCATGTTGGCTTTGTCCCATTAAGTATGCTGCTTATCTGTATGTTCAACAATTTTGTTCTTTATGATAGTTTCTACCATTTTGCCTTGCACAGACATCAGACTTACTGGTCTGTAATTTCATGGATCACTCCTTGATCCCTTTTTAAAAATTGTCATTAAATTAGCAACCCTCCAGTCTTCAGGTACCATATATGATGTTATTGATAGTTTACAAATTTCCAATAGTGGGTCCGCAATTTCATTTCTTAGTTCTTTCTGCACTCTGGGATATAAACCATCTGGTCCAGGTGATTTGCTACTATTTAGTTTGTCAATTTGCCCTAGTACATCTTCCAGGTTCAGTAAGATTTGTTTCAATTCCTCTGAATCATCACCTTTGAATATCATTTCTGGCATAGGTATATTACTTATATCTTCCTTAGTGAAAACTGAAGCAAAGAATTCATTTAGTCTCTCTGCTATGACTTTGTCATCCCTAAGTGCTCCTTTTATACCATGATCATCTAATCATCCAACTGACTCACTCGCAGGCTTTTTACCTCAAATATACCTGAAAAAGTTTTTATTATGAGTTTTTGCTTCCACGGCAAGCTTCTTTTCAAATTCTCTCTTTGCCTTCTTTATCAATGCTTTGCATCTGACTTGCAGTGCTTATGCTCTTTCCTTTTTTCTTCATTCGGATCCCTTTTCCATTTCTTGAAAGATGTTCTTTTAGATATTATAGCCTCTCTCACTTCACCAGTAGTCGTTTAGCCTTCTTTCCACCTTTTCTAATGCATGCAATACGTCTGTTCTGGACTTCCAAGATAGTATTTTTAAACAACATCCATGCCTGAGCTAAACTCTTAACCTTTTCAGTTGCTTCTTTCAGGTTTTTCCTAACCATTTTCCTCATTTTATCATAGTCACCTTTTTGATAGTTAAATGCTGTCATAGTAGATTTCTTTTTTGCATTCCCTCCAGTTATTAAGTCAAATTTGATAATGTTGTGATCACTATTGCCAAGTGGCACCAACACTGTTACCTCTCGCACCAAATCCTGTGTTCCACTAAGGACTAGGTCTAAAATAGTTTCCCCTCTTGTTGGCTTTTTAGCAGCTGCTCCATGAAGCAGTCATTTATTTCGTCTAGGAGCTTTACTTCTCTAGAATGTCCTGATGAAACATTCACCAGTCAATACTGGGGATATTTGAAATCATCCATTATTACTATACTGCTGATTTTGTTAGCTTCCCTAATTTCTTTACCATTTCATTATCTGTTAGTTCATTCTGGCCAGGTGGATGGTATACACCCCATTACTATTTTATTCCCTTTTTCACCTGGAATTTCTATCCATAAAGATTCAACATTTCATTTTGTTTCCTGCAGAACTTTTATCCCATTTTCTCAATGCTCTCTTTAACATATAGTGCTACCCTTCCACCAATTTGATCCATCCTGTCATTTCGATATATTATTTGTACTCTGGTATCAGTGTCCCATTGGTTATCCTCTTTCCTCCAGGTCTCTGATGTGCCAGTTATATCTACCACTTCATCCAGTGCTATATGTTAATTAGGACCCTGCCACAGACATAATTGCATGTATGTGGGCTATAAGTCTTTTAAAATATAATAAAATTAATACATTTTCTATCCTCACTTTAGCTTAACCCACAAATAAGCAACCTACTCAAGACCTCCCATTCACCAAGGACCCACCCCCAACACAACTCCACACTCAGCCCAAGCACCCAGTAAGCTCCCATCTCCAAGCACTCCTCTGCTCACCCCTTCCACCTGCTAACACCCCCCCCCCCCCCATGCAACCCTCTCTCAGGCCCACTATCCGGAAAGTCTCTCACCTTCTTAATTCAATCCTTACTCAGAACCCCACCCACAAAGCATCTCCACCCCATGCACTCCCCAAAGTCCTCTCATCCACTAAGTCACCCCAAAATCTGATGCACCCTCCCATTCCCCCACTCACTAAAGGCCAGATTTTAAAAGGTCCATGCATGTAAAAACTGGGGTTTACGTGCTTGGCCGGGCCTTGCGCGTGCCGTGTGCATTTTAAAATGGGCCTGGCCATGTGCGTAAACCCTGGCGTACACACACACAAGTGCCAGGCCTCTCCGAAGGGGCAGGCCAGGGGGGCAGGGTCTGGGTGGAGCAAGGGCGGGAGAGGGCTGGGACAGCCTCATTCTACGCTGTCCCAGGGAAGCACGCACCGGCAGCCAGCCGGCACGCACAGATTAGTTCTGCTCCAGAGGAGCAATAAGTAATAAAACAAAACAAAAATCAGTAGATAGGAAGGATTTAGGGAGTGGGGAGGAGAGGGGAAGAGGGAAGAAGTTTAGGTAGGGGGGTAGGGAACTGGGGGAGCCCCAGTTGCATCGCCAAGCATATTAATGAAAAATTCCCCCCTGCATGCAACGCCCACACATGCGCGCGTGGCCATCAGATTCTATAACATGTGTACACCGGTGCACGCATGTTATAAAATCAGTGCATCCATGTGCGTGCGCCGGGAACTATGTGCACATGGATGCTCGCGCAGTCCTTTTAAAATCTACCTCTAAGCTCTTTTGCCCACTAACCCACATTCCTTCCCCCACCACTAAAGGCAAGGCTGCCTCTTTCTTCTCAAATATCCATTTAAAAAATAAAAAGTAATTAGGAACCTGAAGGCACAGCTGTTCTCTCTACTGTCCATATGAGCCTTGTACATAACAGCTAAAGCTTTTTCCTGTTCTAGTATTGTAACTTCTCCTTATGCTTTTTTGATGGCTCTCAAATCCTGACTGTGTCCTTGCTGTTGACACCATGAACCAATATGTTCTTCATGCAACGTAATCCAGTTCATCCCCCATGGCATATCTGGTGGAGCTGCCCAGTGAAGGATAAACATTGGCTTCACCAGACGCAAACCACACTGGGCCCAGGGGCTCATGAGCATCCAGCCTCACCCACCATGAAATCATGGAAACACAGAAACAAAATAGAAGAAAAAGACCCTATGGTCCATCCAACCAATTAGCCTGATATAGTAAGGACGCGGTAGAAAAAGTGCGGCAGTGCCGGGCGCCTGCTCGTTTGCCGCGCGCACAGTTTGGATCACATCCCGCTCGATACAGTATTCAAATGAGACGCAAATGCAAGCCGCGTCCAAAGCGGGTCCATGAAATGCAATCCATTTTATTGTATAGAGCGCTATACAGCGCCTATACAGTATCCTGGGTGTGCTGGTACCTGTCATTTCAAATGACAGGTACCAGGAAGTGGATCCCAACTTTAATCAAAAGAAAACCTAAGGCAAGCAAGGCGCAGGGTGAAAAGTGACTCGACATGCTATTAAAATATTGTAAATAAAGTGTAACAAAAGTTAACTTACTTTTTCTTACAGTCCTCTCTGCCCTCCTCCGGAGGTGCGCACCACGGCTCCCCTGCCTCCCGGGGGCAGCCGGCGGCGAAGATGGATGAACGCACACCCGTAGTGCACGGGCACTCAAGGAAGCAAAGGCGCATGAACGGGCGTGTGTGACGTCACGGCGTACGTTCATATGCTTTTGCTGGCTTGAGCACCCAAATTGACGGGCGCCCAAGTCAGCGTTCATCCATCTTCGCCGGCGGGGTCCGCTGGAAGCCGCTTTCGCCGCCGGCTGACCCCGGGAGGCAGGGGAGCCGTGGTGCGCGCCTCCGGAGGAGGGCAGAGAGGACTGTAAGAAAAAGTAAGTTAACTTTTGTTACACTTTATTTACAATATTTTAATAGCATGTCGAGTCGCTTTTCGCCCTACGCCTTGCTTCACGAGGAGGGGAGAGAGGACTGGGGCTGCCCCGGAGACCGGCGGCCAGGGCAGGTGAGCGGGGGCTGGGGGAAAGTTTGCTGCCTACCCTTACCCCTGCCTCTAACGCAGGGGTAAGTGTAGGCAGTAATTTAGCAGGTTAAAGACGTGGCTAAACTGCAGGTTAAAAAGGCGATAGTCGGGGCGCACGTTACTGAATGGGAGGAAATAGCTAATCTGATCGTTTACATATATACATGCCGCGAGCGGAAAGGGGTACCCGTTGGTTTAAAGAAGCGGTAAGGATGGGTTAAAAGGGATAGTGAATTGCGGGTTAGACTTACGCAGCCAAATTGTGGGTAGAAAGCGGGTTAGAAACAGGGTAACCGCGGCCGCGCTTTACTGTATCGGCCTGTAAATTAGTTTTATAATTCCCATTACTCCCATTATTGGAGGAGTGAACTTATTGGATCATGAGCAGGCAACATTTGTTAAAGCTCTTACCGTAGACAAAGAATAGAACATGACTCTTAAAAATTCATTCTTCCTGCATGGAGGAGGCAAAACACAAGAATCCCTGCTTCCCCTAGAGCTACTATCTTATTGACTGATGAAAACCCCTCCCATACATGAAAGGACATGTAAATAAAACACTTCTAGTAAGAACCTGTATGCCCTTTCATATATATCTGCTATGATTTTATTGTCTTTTCTAGGTAAAGAAGTCTGTTTTCCCCAACAAGAATCATAATCTTCAATCTAAATTGGGCTCAGTGACATGGATCAGAAAGTTTAAAACTAAATTCCAGCTCAATTGGCACTGCATTGGGAAATATCAAAATTGGATCAACTCATCACTAAGCACTTATTTTCAAGGATAAAAAAATTTCAGAAAGAAAAAGAATATTTTTTATGTAATTTTGATGATATTGAGATCCGTCTTCAAAAATCCACTGAGTTTATCCAGATATTCAGAAGCAATTATCTTGCAAAAAGTGCAACTGAATATTTCTGAATTAAGTTTCCTGGGTAACTTTTATCTGTTGTTTACTCACAGATTCATCCAAATAACTTTGTCTGGATAGCTTTGTCTAAGCAGTACTGAATAGCAGAGATGCCTGAACAAAGTGGAATATCATCCCTGGAATGCACCCCTGGAACATCCCCTAGCACTGACTCTTTACCTGGGTAAACATTATGCAGGTGACAATTTGCCCCACAAAAAATTAAGTTGTGGAGCAGGGGAAAAATTTGAAAACCACAGGGATAGATTTACGCCTGAGGCAGGCGTAACTTCCTCGACAAACGTCAGGGGGGGGGGGTTAGTTAGGGCTGGGGGGTGGGTTAGATAGGGGAAGGGAGGGGAAGGTGCGGGGGTGGGTGGAAGGAAAGTTCCCTCCGAGGCCGCTCCGAAATCAGAGCGGCCTCGGAGGGAAGGTAAGACGGCTGTTCGGCTCGGCATGCACAAGTTGCACAATTGTGCACCCCCTTGCGCGCGCCGACCCTGTATTTTATAACATGTGTGCGACTGCGCGCGCATGTTATAAAATAGGGCGTAGATTTGTTCGCGCCGGGTTGCGCGAACAAATCTGTGCCCGCGCACATGTTATAAAATCTGGCCCCACAGGGTTTATCCAGGCAACTCCAAAAGTTAGCCGGTCAAACCCTTTGAATATTGGCATCAATATCGCTGTAAATATGGAATATGCAAAAAATAAGGTACACCTGATTTATATTTTAAAAGGTTTTTTGTTTTTCCCACTGTTCTCAAGTACCTGCTTGCTCCCATGCACCATCAACCTAAATCTACCTGCATGAATATACTGTACATATACAACTGGACTTTCCAGTTGCTTTAAAAAGTGAACATAATGACAATACTGAATGCCAAGGAAGGGAGACCTCCATTGACCTGAGCATCCTTCCTGCCAAAAGCTATTCCTGTCTGGCTTACAAGGACCTGGTTCTAACTGTTCCTGTTCCTCCACCCCCTACAATGATGTCATCTTCAACCATCAATAAGGTGAGGCCCACCGCGGGGGTGGGGTACTCATGAAGGGATGCATCAACGTGGGCCATCTATTTTGGAGCTACTTTGAGAGTGCCCAGTGAATTTGTTTATGTAATGGGCAGGTTTGAAATTGAGGGATGGGTTTTCTCACTCTCTTGAGGAAGTGGGGTGGGAATGAGAGCTGGGCTTAGATTTTTATTGAACTTGATTATACCAGGGAGTATTGATAGTAATTTTGTATTTTGGATGCTGCTTTTGTAACTTGAATCATATGAGGTTAATTTTATTGCATATGGATTATATTGATGTGGTGTAAAATGCTTTCAGTCCATTATTGAAAAAGGCAATGTAAACATGGAAAGGTAAATGATGAGAGCTCCCACTCCAGAGTATAGTTTCATAGGGGAAGATGAAAGGTTTAGCCTCTAAACTTAACCTCCATCATCATCATCATTATTATCATCATCAAAATGAAATGCAATAGAAGCTTTAAATCTTTGGTGTGAGTTTACCAGAATTTGATTGACAGACAACAGAGCATCAAGATCATACTGTTGATACTAGAAGAATTGAATGAATGAATGAATGAATGAATAAATGACAAAATGAATAGTAATGAAGAATATTTATTATATCACAGGATTACATTATGGTCTATGCCAAGTGACAGACACAAAGCATATTTATGAATCAAGTCATGGTTCCAAAGGATTAAGAACATTTTAGCATTCTAGACTAAGCCTGCTTGTGCTGCATTACAATACACAGGCATTTTCCTCTAGAACTTGTTTATTGATTTATTTAATTATAAAACATATAACTTGATAATCTACAGAACTCAGTGGGTTTCTTGAATCTTCTCTGTAAAATACTAAACCCTTAAGATGAGATTCCTACTTAGGTACCCCGTTACATCATAATCACCTTTACAGATAGGTTAATATTAGGCTAAAGATCACCTCACCCCAATTACTATAGATTGCCTCAGAAACTCATTATCATCTTCATTATCTTACATTTTGTTGCTGTTTTATTCAGCACCAGCATAATTAGTTTTTCGGTAATAATTATTTTAGAGCCAAGTAAATTGCAGAAATATGTAAACTGTTGCATAGCTAAATTAAATGCTGTTTTAACTAACAGTTAATAGTGTTTACTGCTGTGTAATAGTAATTTTCATTTTTTACTGTATCTAATGACTTTCTGATGACTCAAGTTCTCTCTAGGGATACCAAATCATTACATTAAGGATGAGTGATTTTAGTACACAATGACTGATCAGTACAATAATATGTAGACTAATGCTTAAGCTAGTAAATTAAATCATTTGCACTACATGTTTGACACATGGACTAGGCATTTCTAATATTGTGCTGTTGAATTATAATATAGTAAAATGAAATATGAAAAAAGCTACCTAAAATGCTAAAACTTTTATACAAATTCCTATGCAGCCTGTATCTGAGAGAATGAGAGAGGGATAATACAGGTACTAAGATCTATTTCTCAGCACTATGCCACTAATTAGAAGCATTACTATTAGAAACATTTTTATATAATTTATTCAGCAGTTGAAACGAAATCAGCTAGACCTCTTGAATGTGGCTATTTGGGGGGGGGGGGGGGGGGGGTAAAACAGAATAGCCGCAATCCTAAAACCAGATATTCAAGAGCTAATTGATAAAACAGAAAATACTTTTTATACCCAGATACAAATTATTTGGAATAAGCAGACAGAGAAGGAGCAGCCATAGAAACTTCATTGATTCCACCCACTGTCATGTCTATAAGTACTAATTTACTCAACTAGATATGCAACAGGGATGTACATTCGTTCGCAATGAAATAGGAAGTAGAGATGATATTTCCTATTTTGTTGCATTTCGGGGGGCCGACGAAATGATAAGAAAAACCCTCGAAATTTCATATGGTTTTCTTATCATTTTTGGGGGGGAGAAAGGGCACATTAAAAAAAAAACCCCAAACCCATCCCAACCCTTCAAATTTAATTAATTGCATACCCTACCCTCCCAACTCCCCAAGACTAGCCCGACACCCCCCCCCCCCCCCCCCAAGACTTATCAAAAGTCCCTGGTGGTCCAGCAGGGTCCCAGGAGTGATCTACCGCTCTCAGGCCATCAGCTGCCATTAATCAAAATGGCACCGATGGCCCTTTGCCCTTACCATGTCACAGGGGCTATCGGTGCCATTGATCGGCCCCTGTCAATTGGTAGGAGCAATGAATGGTCCATGCCATTTTTTAAGATGGTGCCGGCCATCCATTGCTCTTACCATGTGACAGAGGCCTGCCAATGGCACCGATAGCCCCTATCACATGGTAAGGGCAAAGGGCCATCGGCGCCATTTTGATTACTGGCAGGCGATGGCCCGAGAGTGGGAGATTGCTCCCGGGCCCCCCTGCTGGACCACCAGGGACTTTCAGCAAGTTTTTGGGGGGTTGAGAGCATGGGGGGGTGGTTGTAATTAATTAAATTTGAAGGGTTAGGGAGGGTTTCGGTTTTCGTGTCGGGGCAGCCGAAATAAAATCGGCCCGAACCACGGAAAACGATTTCCCACAGTGGGCCAATAACGAAGGCGAACCAAAAGGTTCAGCCGAATCACATCTCTAATATGCACCTTTCACTCACCTCCAAGAACCTTCAGATCCAAATATATATGCTTCTGCTTCATGCTGGTGTAACTCTGGCAGAGCACACACCCATAAACCTCCAATTATAATCTATGGGCATTACATCATTTCCTATTCTTCATAAACAGCTGCACTGGTACTTAATTTTGTTCTAATTGTAGGCAAAACCAAAGCCTTTCAATTGTTATCACTTTCCAGGATTTTTCTATGCTTTGCAAAAAGCTTCACAGCTCTTCACAGCTGCAGGTACAGTCAGACACAATAGGTGTTTAGGAAGGGAAGGATCTATAAGAAGTTTATAGGGCAGACAGCTTGCTACATAGCTACAAAAAAGCAAAGTGATAAAACTGGAAACTAACAAGACTGCAGAAAAGGTAGTTTGAGGAAGAAGTTGTTGCTGGGTTTGGCTATATTTCTGAGATTCTGAATATTTTGTGTGTTTCAGTTTGTGGGTATGTGGACCCTTGGCCCGAGATGAGACCGTAGGCCCACACCGTCAGGAGGCGAGGTAAGGCACAGCAGGGAGCTCTGGATGAGACTGTGGAGAGATCCCGAGGAGCGGGGTAGTAGAATCAGCCAGGAGGGATTCCCACAGTAAGAAGACAGGCTGGAGATAGTACCTGGGCTGAGACCCCCAAAGGGGAAGGCGCTAGGCTGGCCCGCAGAGCGGGAAGCAAGAGCCTGGACATACAGGAGGTATTCCAGAGAGGCAACCCCGAGGGGCGGAGCTGCGCAGTGAAGGAGGTGCTGATGCAATGATGTAGGCCACCCTGCAGAGCGGGAAGCCCGAGTCAGGTCTCCAAATGATGACGTGTGCTCAACCCCTCTCAGCCATCTCTTCTCCAAGTTGAAAAGTCCTAACCTCTTTAGTCTTTCCTCATAGGGGAGCTGTTCCATCCCCTTTATCATTTTGGTTGCCCTTTTCTGTACCTTCTCCATTGCAACTATATCTTTTTTGAGATGCGGCGACCAGAATTGTACACACTAATCAAGGTGCAGTCTCACCATGGAGCGATACAGAGGCATTATGACATTTTCCATTTTATTAACCATTCCCTGTTGCGCTTGGGGGTGGACCCCTGTCCTGTGGCAATATAGGGACTGGCCACAGGAGGCAGAGCACGGAAGGAGACAGAGGCAGTGATCTTCACCACTGGAAGCCCGAGGTCCCCCAGGGAGGAGCCCATAGAGACCCGGGCTGCTGGCACTTAGGTGGGCCTTGCATGGTCTCCTGGGAGAGTCAGAGTCCGGCGTGCCCTCAGACACTGGGAGAGCGCTATCGGGTTCGAAGCTGGAAACAGGTTGGAGGAGAGCGAACCAGAATAGAGTTAGTGAGGACAAGGCTAGGGACAGACCCAGAATCAAGCAAGGTCAGGCGAGCAGGGTCAAAGTCCAAGAATCAGTCCGAGGAGTGGTCAATGAAGCAAGGGTCAAGGCAGGCAGCAGGCAGGCAGGTCAGGAACAAGCTGAGGTCTTTGGCAGGCGGCAGGCAGGCAAGCAGGTCAGGAACAAGCTGAGGTCTTTGGCAGGTGGCAGGCAGGCAGGCAGGTCAGAAACAAGCTGAGGTCTTAGGCAGGCGGAAGGCAGGCAGGCAGGTCAGGAACAAACTAAGGTCTTTGGCAGGCAGCAGGCAGGCAGGCAGGTCAGGAACAATCTGAGGTCTTTATCAAAAAGTCAGTCCAAGGTAAGACCAGGGAGACGAACAACGAACACAGGAACAAGCAGGGCTAGGAAGCAGGTACAAGCAGGAACAGAACTGGAACAGAAGGATCCTGGAACAAGACTAGGAACAAGCAAGCAGGAACATGAGCAAGGGCAATCTCAGGAACAAACCGACCCGATTGCCAAGGCAAGGAAGTGAGGCCAGGAACTTCCTTATAACATGAGTTCAATCAGGGTGCGTCGCGGAACCAGGCCCCGCCCTGGAACCTACATCAGGGCGGCTGGTCCGCGCGCGCGCGCATAGGGGCGTGGCTAGCTGCTGAGACGCCGAGGCCTGGTGTGAGGCCCGGCGCATGACTGAAGGCCGGCGACTGCCACCATGGCCTAGCCGGACTTGTAAGGGCCATGAGGGAGACAGGACCAGGACCCGCTGTGTGACCCCGAAGGTGAGCAGTCCCATGCGCGGGACGACCACAGGTGGGGGGCGTAACATTCCCTTTCTAATAATTCCCAACTTTCTGTTTGCTTTTTTGACTACTGCAGTACATTGAACTGACGATTTCAATGTGTTTTCCACTATGACGCCTAGATCTCTTTCTTGGGTGGTAGCTCCTAATATGGAACCTAACATTGTGTAACTATAGCATGGGTTATTTTAAAGAGAGGTTAATTTTATTTTTTTAATAAGTATTATCTGCTTCACGAGGTACTGCTTTGCTGACAGAGCTACTGAGTGCCCCAATTTTAGGGCTGTCATAGCCCATGAAAATGGACTCGTGTGTGTGAGGGTTGTCATGGCCCACAGAGAATGGGAAGAGACAAGGAGAAGCTGCAGCAATGTTTAGGGAAAACAAGAGGTAGAGAGTAGTGGTCAGTGATAACCATGATCATCGGAGCTTCAGGGAGATGCTTCGGGGGTGCCTTGCTTCCCTGGGCCAAAGTGGTGAAAAACTGTCCCAGGGAGGATGAAGAATAATTTCTCCGTGATTGCGGGAGGCTGGAGATGCCTCAGAGCATTGTTAGTTTTGCAGCAGAAGAACTGGGGACGTTGCTGCTGCTGCTGCTGCCCAGGGAAGCCAGGACTCAGCCTCAGAGACCCATGAGGAAAATCCCCAGCGCCCGCAACAGGAAGGCAGAACAGGAAGTGCCAACGCAGGCCACTTCCAGTTTGCAGCTGAAATGGGGTAATCTTAAACTTAAATAAAACAAGAACTAGACAGTGAAAATTTAAAACCACACCCAGTTCTAGGTGGGGGGGAACTCAGCCCAAGTCCCCACCTTAATTTGAGAAATCTGGGTGCTATCTGATTTTGGTGTGTAACTGTCACACACACACTGTCCTTCTCGAGTCAGCGTTAAATCAGTATTGGAAAATTATTACACCTAGGGGCTCATTCACTAAGCTGAGGTAAATATAACCTAATGCAGCACGACATTTAAAGTTAATACCGTACAGTAAGAGCTTATGTGTACTGTGGGATTCAGAAAGTCAACAAGGTGTTGTTAAGAAAACTATCGTGCAAAGCGATATTTTATCATTTCACATGAAGTGATAAAATACCGCTTCCTGCGAAACAATAAAATACCACTTTGCACAACATTTTCTTGCTGTATAATAGCCAACTTCCTGTCCTAGCTCTTTTAAGGGTTGGTCAAGTACTGTAAGAGAGAGGGGAGAGAGGTGAGAGAGGAGCTTTTGAAGAGACAGGAGGGTAGATACTTTGATTACCTGAGTGGTTTGTCCTGTCTTTTCTTGTTTTACTTGTGTCATTACCTTTTTCATTGTCTGTAGTCTTTATCTGTGAGTGAAAAAAGAATGTGTGTGTTTTGTCCGTCTGTTTATCCTATTTGTTTGGAGTATGAAAGGGCAGCTTGTGTGTGTGTCCTAAAGGGGAGAATGCCAAGCGGCAGGGGAGTGGGTGGGCTTAATAGGCATGTAACTGAGGTGAGTGAGGATAGGAAAGTTAGGCGAGAACAGGAGGGACAGGAGAAGAGGGTGGGATGATGGAGGGCCAGGAAAGAGGTGGATGAAGTGGAAGTGGGGGCCAGAGATAGCCAGGAGCTGAGGGAGAAAGAAAGAGTGAGGGAGTGTGGGAGCATGGGAGTGGTAGCGGGAGGAGGGAGGTGTTAAGGGGTAGGTAGGAGACTGAGAAGAGTGGAGGAAGATAGTAGAATGCAAGACACCTAGAGAACAGAAGGGAGGAGAGCATTCAGTGGAGCAGCAGGAGGAGGGAGACGAAGGCCTGGGAGAAGGGAGTGGGCTAGACAGGAAGGGAAGGTACTGAACCCCCTCCCTCCCAGAAGTGGCAATCCAGCCAGGTGGTAGCAGCATCGAGGGCAGGCAGCTGCTGTGTGCCCGTATGTTTTCCCTGGAAGAAAATGAGATGCTGATCGAAGGAGTCCTTGGAATCTATGATCAGCTTTTCAGCTGGCAGGCAGTCAAAACTTCCAGTGGCAAAAAGTCCATGAGCTGGAGCAGTATTGTCCATAAGACTGCCAGCGAGGGTGGAGGGAATGAGGTAGTAAGAAGCTATGGAGCAGTGCCTGAGAGACACACTGGGTCCTGATACCTTCCAGGGAGTGACACAGATGTGGACACAGATAAACTTTGGGGAGCTTTGAAGGGAGAGTACAGGAGGGGTGATGCAGATGTAACCCCTTCTTTACATAGATGGCTGAAATAAAGGGTCACACAGCCCCAGGGCCAGTACTCAATGTCCCAGACCTCTAATTTGCTCATCCATCTCAAACAACTTCACCTGGTCACTGGGGTGCCAGGGTCCCACCAGCGGGAGGAAGGATTAACCTCCTGGGCCCTAGGTATGATGGTCGGCAACAGACTCTTAGGTACTCACCTGAGAAGTACTTTCCAATAGAACTTCTTTCAAGAAAACAGTCAGCAATCTGTTTGTGGTGTTCAGCCAAAAATGGAGACAAACTTTACTTCAGTTTAAAAATTAAAATCCGTGCTGACAAGGTAAAAATCAGGAATAGCAAGAGAAAAATACACACCACAAAATCCAGTTTGTCCATGACGCTCCTCTTTGGCCCACTTTAAATCTGAATCAATCTGTTATCCCTTCCCCTAGGAGAGCAGAAAAATGTTCTTCAGGAACAATTATCCACTCGCAAAAAAAATTCCTTCCTTACAGCAAACAGCTCAAGAAGAGGTCTTCTGCGTGGGTATGCTCCATGCTGGTCACTGCCAAGCCTTATCTAAGGGTAGTAATATTTACAATCAAAAGCAAGCAAATGTCAAACCCATAACAAAATTACTGCTAGCAACATTTTCACAGGGTGAGCATTCTTCTTAATAATTCAGACAATGCTGCTTGAACGTGCTTTGCATCTGGACTTGACCGTAGAAGCAGTCCTGCTCTTTTTCCCTAATGTCCGCGTATCAGTATCCTGGAATGTAAAGGTCGGAGCCCAGCATTGGTTGTCGTCTGAATCCAATTCTACTTTTTCCCTTCCCCTTCCTTGTCATCGAAGCAGAGAGTGATGTTGCAGTTGCGTTAAAAGAATCAAGACTAATTGGTTAAGGATGGAAATCCCCATGCCCTCTGCTAAGGGTAGTAATTGCTGCTCCATGCAAGTTACCCTGATGCACTCTTTACTTCATTTCCAATCTCTAGACTTTGGGGCAGGGCTTCCCAAACTTGTCCCGAGGACCCCCAGCCAGTCAGGTTTTCAGGATTTCCACAATTAATATGCATGAGATAAATTTGCATATCATGGAGCCTCAGTATTTGCATATTCATTGTGAATATCCTGAAAACCTGACTGGCTACGGGGTCCCCAGGACAGGTTTGGGAAGCCCTGCTTTAGGGATCCACAGGGTTTATTCAATGCCTTATTGTTCTTGTCCTTACCACCTCTTCTGGAAGAGCATGCCAGGCATCCACCACGCTCTCTGTGAAGAAATATTTCCTGATGTTGGTTCTGAGTTGTCTCCCTGGAGTTTCATTTCATGACCCCTAGTTCTATTGTTTCCCTTCCAAGGAAAGGATCAAAGTTTGTGCATAATTGAAATCCTTCGGGTATCTGAATGTCTGTATCATATCTCCCCTGCACCTCCTGTCTTCCAGGGTATAATATTTAGGTCCTTCAGCCTCTCCTGATAAATCTTCTATTACAGATCCTACACCATTTTGGTCGCCACCTCCAGCCTGTCTCTACCCTTTGTGAGATACGGTATGCAGAACTGAACACAGTACTACAGATGAGGCCTCATTAGGGACCTGAACAATGGCATTATTGCCTCATTTTTCTTACTGATTATTCCTCTGTCTATGCAGCCCAGCATTGTTCTTGCTTTAGCTATCACTTTGTCACATTGTTTCACTGCCTTTACATCACCAGACACTATTATCCAAAGTCCTTCTCCCAGTCCAAGCACTTTAGTCTTTCACCCCATCACACACAGCTCTTTTGGATTGCTGCATGCTAGATGCATGACTCAGCATTTCTTGGCATTGAATCCCAGCTGCCAAACCTTTGACCACTCCTCAAGACTTAGTTTTTGGGTACTTGCCAGGTTCTTATGGCCTGGATTGGCCACTGTTGGAACAGGATGCTGGGCTTGATGGACCCTTGGTCTGACCCAGTATGGCATTTTCTTATGTTCTTATGTTCTTAAGCTTTCTTAAATTGCTTTTCATTCTCTCTACTCCTTCAGGCCTAGCCACTCTGTTGCAGATCTTACTTTCATCGGCAAATAAACTTTACGTTTCATCCCTTCCACAATATCACTCACAAAGATATTGAATTGAGCCAATCCCAAAATCGATTCTTGTGGCACGCCATTTAATACCATTCTTTCTTCAGAATAGGTTCCATCTACCATTACACACTGTCATCTCTCAGTGAATTGGTTTGTAATCCAATCCACCACCTTCGCACCCACTCCCAAACTTCTCATTTTATGCACGAGCCTCCTATTCGAGATAGTATCAAAAGCTTTGCTGAAATACAAGTAAATCATATCAAGCACTCTTCCTCAATCCAATTCTCTAGTCACCCAATCAAAAAATCAATCATATTTGTCTGACAGGACTTTGCCCTCGTAAATCCATGTTGCCTTTGGTGCAACAACTTACTGGATTGTAGATAATTCACTATCCTTTCTTTCAGCAGAGTCTCAATTAATTTTCCCATCACAGAGTTAAGGCTTACTGGCCTGTAGTTTCCAGCCTCCTCTCTGCTACCACTCTTATGAAGCAGGTTCATACCCACTCTTCTCCAAACTCGTGGCACCACTCCTGTTTCCAGGGATCTATTGAACAGGTCTTTCAGTGGACCCAACAGGACATCTTTGAGTTTCCGTGGTATCCTGGTATGTACCTCATCCGGTCAACTTTCAGTTTTCCTAGCTCTTCCCATACAAACAAGTTGTGTCTATCCCATTCCCATCCACAGTCTTGTCAACCAGCAATGGTCCTTCTACAGGGTCTTCTTTAGTGAACACTGAACTGATGTATTTATTTAATATTTCTGCCATCAAAGACATCTAAGAAACATTTAGGAGTCATGATAAATAAGGATGGGCATTCAGGAGAAAAGAAATAGGAAATGAGTCAAAACTTCCTATTTTGTTTCATTTCATTCTCAAAGCAAAAAGACTGAAAAATCCAATGAGATTTCATTGATTTACACGTTTTGTTTTGAATAGGCCAAGGCTCAAAGTAGGGGCCTCAGCCTATGCTGAGGCCGGGCACAGGTTGTAGCCCAATTCAGAAGCCTTGGCTTAGGCCCAAGCATAATAGTGGGGTCTAGGCCAAGGCCCGGGCTCAATACCAGTGCCTCAGCCAAGACCCCAAAAATTGAAAAACTTACCTGCTCTGTCAGATCCAGAGTCACAGTCCAGGCATAGGTCTAGGCCCAGGCCAGTTGATGCAGCCTGGTCAAGAGACTGGGTCCCAGGGCCAGGGCCTCAGACCAGACCTAGGCCAAATGCCAGGACCCAACCCAGAAGCTGGAGCCTGGGCATAGGCCAACCACTGCAGGTCAGTCTGCAGACCAGGTCCCGGTGCCAGGAAGGCCTAGACCCAAGCCCAATGCTAAGACCTGAGCCAGAGGCCAGATCCCAATGCCTAGGCTTCAATCTAGGCTGGTACCATGGCCCAAGCCCAATGCCATAGCTCAGTCCAGAAACCGGGGCCTCAGCTTGAGTCCCAGGCTCAAGGCCAGTGCTTGGCCTTAAGGACAGACCCTGATCTTGAGACATTGGCCCAGGGTCAGGCCCTGGCCCAACATCCAGGCCTTTGAGGTATTCTGTCTTCCTTCTTTCTTCTTCAACAAAATGTCACTGTCAACTTTGTAGGTGCAATAGTTAACTCCAGTGTTTCCTCTCCAGTAGAGACTGCAATTTTGATGCACTGCAGCTATTATACTGGGCCTTATACCAAGCCTGGGCCTAAACCTGGGCCAAGGCCTCAGAGTCTACACTTATTCTACGGGCTGAGCCCCAGTCTCAGGCCTGGGTCCGGCCACGGATCCAGCATCAGGACCCAATCTCTGGACCAGGCCACAGTGCCAGGTCTGATTCCAGGTCCAAGCCTAGGCTGAGGCACAGGCATCAGGGCGCGACCTCCAGGTTGGGCCTCGGCATCAGGCCTGGGTCTGGCTGAGGCCCCAGTGTCATGACCTAGTTTCTGGACCAAGTCCCAGGCCTGGACCCAGGCCCTGCCCTAGGCCTTGGCAATGGATCCCCCCAGATTGGGTAAGTGGGGGCTGGGGAGGATCCTGGCCCCGGAATATTTTCAGGTGGGAGGGATGGGTAGAGGACATGAGAGGCCCCATTTCTTTTATTGTTTATTTTTAGGATTTTGTTTTGTTTTTTTTTATAATTATTTCTTTTTATTAATGAAATAAACATTAGATGAAACAAAATTCATGGGAAACCAAACCCCCAAAAAAGAAACTAAAAATGAAATGAAATTTTTTTCTTCTTCCCATCTCTAATGATAAATAAGTCAATATTCACTTCAGTAAACAAGCTATAGGCACATTTTTCCAGGTAAAGATAACCAGATAACTGTAGCCAACTAATCAGTTGAGCAAGTCTCCAGCTGAATATCCTTGGCTAAAGTTACCCAGATAAAATTATCTGGATGATCTTGATATTCACTGGCTTACTGAATACCCCATCCCTCTCACTCCCTGATCACAATCAGGGACTGGGCCCAGTGGCTTCTCCACTCCCTCTGCTCCCACTCCCGCCCCAATAAATAAAAAACAGTAGTGGGCCAAGTGGCCCTGGGCCCCTCCGCCCCACGATACCAGTAAGTATGAAATTGTAGCAGGCCAAGCAGTCTCCCCCCACCCTCAAATCCATACTTAAACTGCTCCCCCCCCTCCCCCCCATTAACTTCCAAAAGTGCAGAAGAAGGAGGGGCTCTGTTGCGACCGTCGCTGCTCGACGTCCTCACTCCGCCCTCTTTACCTCTGTGGCGACTCACTCCGGGTCTGATGGACGGCTGGCTGCCACGTCGTCTCCATGCCATCTCCCTCCAGCGTCCCCGGACCGGCTCAACGTTGCAGATCTGCCATGTTGCCTGAAGACCTAGGGCGCGCACGCGAGCTCTGATTGAAGTACCAGCAAGGGCACGAACCTCAGGGGCGTCCCGCTGAGATGACATCATCCGCTTCCAATATTTAAAGGTCTCTATTTCGCTAACAAACTGAGTTAGCAAGGACTCGCTTCGGCTATCCAAGCTACTCTGCCTCCTCGGACATACCAGAGGTACCCGCTCCTCGGGGGCCTCGCTTTTTTCTTTACTTTCAGATTACAGATAGGAACCAGTACTCACTCCTCAAGGGCCCATGTTCCTGGACACTCTGAAGATTCTCTACTGCCTGGAAGCTATCGCTGCTACAAACAATTGTGAGTTTTCATCGCTGTCTCAGAGCTTTCCCTGGAACCAGGTACTCGCTCCTCGAGGGCCTAAACCTTTCCAGCTCCTGAGCTTCCTTGAGACCTTATGTGAGTTTTGTCATCTAGTTCTGTTCATGAACTCTGCCTACTCTGCCTACTCACTTTCTACAGTTTCTCAACAGCTCAGCCATCCTGGATCATTGTTCCAGTACCTGAGGGACTATAGCCCTGCTGGGCATATCAGCTCACTGCTGCCACCTCTGGTGGTTTCAAAAACCTGTTTAATAAAAGAACTAATGTGTGTCTGTCTCCATACTCAATCCTAGCCGGTGGTCCCTCTCGGGATATCCTCCCGGGGGCGTGGTCATCTGTCATCGGCCCAGGGATCCACCCACAACTATATCAGATTCATTACAGATTGCTACTCCTTAGCAAGACGATATCTGAGACACTACAAGACTGCTGACTCCTCCTTCTTTAGGAGCCAATAATAACAGATTGCTAATTCCGCATTCTAACTAACAGCAGATTTATAACAGGCTCTTTCCTTCCTCCACTGGCTGAATGATAAAAGCCTGTACACCAGTCCCCATTACAGAACTCATTTCTGTCAGTGAGAAGACCAATCAGTGGTGAGTGAAGCGAATAAATTAATATTAAATATCAGCGCAGCTGAGAGACGCACTAACATTTACTATTCAGGCCAGCAGGAGAAGGAAAGAAGCCCCGTCCTCCTGGTCACTTTCACACACACTTTTGAGGGTTAGTGGATGGGGTGGGGACACCTAGATTTGGCAGGGTGAGAGGGCAGCTACTCAGCCTGCTGCAGATTAATATTTTGAAATTGGGAAGCCCTGATTTTTACATGAAAATTGGTATATTTTAAAACATGCGCGAGTAATTGAAATCATCAGTTTGCTGATACCTCCACCAGTTCACCCAGTCCTTCTCTAGGTCATCGAGACCCTCCTAGCTCTTCACTTTGAACTTCCTCCCAGTTCATCCAGACCTTCCATCCAACCAATAGCAGATAACAGATGAGACTAATATCAAGTGCGATAATTAATTAGTTGGCATGAAATTGCACGATTAAGTTTGCAAAATGTACTCGCATAAGTCTCTTATAATATAGCAACATATGTGCATAACTCTTGGCCCCGCCCTGGAATGTCCCTAGACTACCCCTTTTTTGCACATATAAATATGCATACAAAATCAAAAATACACATGTAACTAAGGGAGTCATTTCCACAAATCACACTAACAGCTGTTAACACAATTTGGGGGGGGAGGGAGAGAGAGAGAGAGAGAGAGAGAGAGAGAGAGAGAGAGAGAGAGAGAGAGAGAGAGAGAGAGAGGGAGGGAGGGAGAGAGAAAGAGAGAGAGAGAGACTTGCTATAGTGTCTCTTCCCTAGACAACTATCTGTATCCCTATGAGAGGCTCACCTAGTAACTCGAGGTGGGGATTAGGTATGAGTGTAGGGGGTTGGGGGCCACTTTCACATTCAACGTGAGACGTACGAACAGAACAGTGGTCTCTTGTGAAGATTTGCTGGCCTTCGGAGTGAGGAAACTCACTCCAAGATGAGATTTGGGCAATGTTCTCTCAAACTAGCTTGATGGACACTCTACCTGGGCAACAACAAGCTAGTTTGAGAGAACATTGCCCAAATCTCATCTTGGAGTGAGTTTCCTCACTCCGAAGGCCAGCAAATCTTCACAAGAGACCACGCTCTCTCTCTCTCTCTCTCTCTCTCAAAACACTGAAACAGGCTGTCTGGAAACATTGTGAACCGTGATATATACTCGCAATGTAGCCCAAATTGGGTTAATAGTGCAACTTGCGCTAAGAGCGTGTTGCAAGCTGTTATCGCAATTTGTGATACGCATGCTTATTTACCCCTTTTTGGTATTGCATGCGATTCCGTGCGATATTGGAAAATGAGGCCCCAAGACTGATAAACGTAGAAAAGGACAAGATTTATATCACTATACAAATAGTATTTTTTATGAAACTTTGTTACTGAAATTTAATGGCACTCCCTAGTGACAGTACTAATCTACACAAGTAACCAAAGATGTATTTATGTGCCTCACTGTAAACCGTTGTGATGGAATACAACTGAACGACGGTATAGAAAAAATTTTAAATAAATAAAATAGCATATACATGAGTACAAAATACTTAAGCATTTATATGCTAATTTTACACATGTAATTCCTTTGAAAGTTATTTTATGCAACTGTAAAAGGCCTCCTTTTTTATGCTTTGGCTCTTTCACATTGTGAAGCCATTCCTGGACACTAGTGATTTTGGAACTATTATACAAACTTTTGTCATCGTGCCCATTGATTATTGCAATATGTTATATCTAAGCTTTCCTTTCCTCAAATCATGCTAATATCACTTCAAATGGTCCAAAATGCTGCTGCACTTCTCAGCTCTGGTACATTTCTCCATGAACATTACTCCCACACTTTAAAAACTTCATTTGCTTCTAATTCTCTCACAAGTCAAGTTTAAAGTGCTTATTATTATCTTTAAAGCTTTTAATAGGCTAGCTCTTACCTTGCTTTAGTACTGTGCTGAGACTCTAGTGTCCATATCAACAGTTCCGATCATCTTATTAGTACCTACCAGATGTTCTTTCTTTGAAACATGTTAGGCTCGTGGAATCTCAGGAGTGCATGATCAACGTGGGCAGTTCCATCTTTTGGAACTCACTTCTGAATGAGCTCAAACTTCAGAGCTCATTAGAATGCTATAGGAAAAATCTAAAGGCTTATTTGTTTACTTGGGCTTTATTTAGCTCAACAGTCCTTTTTTGGATGTTTTTAATTGTTTATCAGACTTTCACTTTTAGACAGTGGTGTCATCTGGTGTTTAGTTGTTTCCATCCTAGATCCAACATTTGGACCTGCTTTTGTTCTAGATTTCTCATGCCTCTGTCAGACATCATGGCATGTAATAATTCCAAAGTTGTGATTGTTTTATTTTATTTTGTTTTGTATTCACAATGTATGCTTTGTTATCTGCCCAGAATTGTGGATGGAGCAGGATATACGTTTTGAATTAACTAACTAAAATATAAATACCTAAACAGAATAAATAGAAATACATGAACAGATACTGAAATTAGTGTCTGGCATGCCAACAGCTAAAAAACACTGTAGGGATACATCATGATTTCTGCATGCAATGTCAACAGCTGCAGTGATTTCAAGGGAATTGTCTGTGGCTTGCCCTCCTACCTCGTGCACTGTACATAATAAGACATTTCTTTGGACCTTTAGTATATTTTGGCTCTATATGTTTTTCTTGTTATGGAAGAAACTGCAAAGAATGAAAAGCTGAGATATTATTTAAGATAACTGACATGCCACCAATTGTATTTGCTAAATGGCTTTTGCAGAAGCCTGCCAAGTAGACCATAAACTAACCATGATAACTTAATTTTTCTCATATCACCAGAGAAGCTTAATTCTAATGCATTTGCACATAAAAGTAAAAAAAAAATAAATAAATCTGTAATGAGGATTTCACAAGTTAAAATATAATGCTTTTGTAACCTCTTGGGAAAAAATAAAATGAGTCATTAGGTCCCTAAAAGACAAGATATGAATTCAGATTTAAATTTGTTCATAAAATAGACCTTGTGCTGCACATGATGTGATTATGTTCTCTTATCAAAAGATCATTATCATTCTACTGGAGAACCAGGATATAGATTTGGTGAGCTAACTCATGCAGACATTTTTAGGATATTTCAAGTGGTACAGCACTTGCAAGATTTTATCCAAACATCATGGAAGCATTGACTTTTTTATGATAATAACAGTTCAGGTAAATTGTAGTTAAGGAATAAAGCAGTATTATTTAAAATATTCAGATGAGATGCAGGACTTCAAATCATGCTTGGCCCTCTTATGAGATTAGCAGCAGTACTGTGATGGATAAATGTATTGACCATTATAAATCTCTGTTTTGGTTCTTTGAATTTAAATAATAGTTAAAATCATTGCCTCCTGTGTTTAAAAAAACAAGGGCATGTAAATGATTGAATAATAGCTACTGATGTTTGGCCTGTGCTATTCTGAGAAAAACAAAAACAAAAACGGATGGCTTAGAGGATATTCAGTTGTGTTTCATGGGGAGCTGCTCTTGCCATCTAGATGGGGCCCACATAGACACTCCATATTTTTGATATTCAAGAAATTATTTTATTATGGGAACTACAAAATAAGGAATATTTAATGAATTTGGTACTTCTGCCCAGTATCTTAAAAAAAGGAGCATGTACCTAAAATACAGACAGAACTTTCATTCTTGGCAGTTGGCCAGAAGTTTTCATTATTTTCAGGAATTCGGAATTACTTCCTGGTTTCTGAGATTACTTGGGGAGCAGTGATGTTCTTAGATTCCTATGTGTGTTATAGGTAGCCAATGAGGAACCACCATTATACTTCAAAAGTTCCATTAGGGAGGAAAAAGGAAAAATGAAATGCATGTACCCCATAGCCCATGCAGCACTACTGGGAGCTAGGAACGCTGTGTAAGGAAGCAGGAATTCTCAAGAAGAAGCAATACGAGCTGGCCACCATTTCCAGATCTTTCTGTAACTCACCCAATTGTCCAGAAAGAAAAAGGAGTCTACTCTGCAGAGACAAATGCTGAAGAACTACAGTTTTTATCTTATCTAAATGTCTATTATTCATCAATACTTAAATTCCACAAAAAAATCAGTAAAATTCCCAGATAATTGTGAAAAATGTCCTTGTGTACAATTAATTCTGTATTTAAATTATTGATTATAAATCAAGGTAATTCCTGAGACACATGGATTCAAATCCAGTGTGACTATTGGCAAGTCTCTTGATTTCTTTGTGCCTCATTTTGCCCAAATGATAGAGAGATAGAAGTGAAAGCTATTGAGAGAGTAAAGATATTCTGTTGAATGGTATTAAAATGTATAATGCAGGGTGTTCATTTGTGAGCTCACCATTTTTCAGGTAGTTTCTTGCAGGTGCAGGTAGCCTTCTCTGATGCATTGGACTGGACATAGCTGGGCTGTATCCTTTTGGTGGCTGTTCTCAGGCCACTTGACTCTCACCACCAAAGATCCATGAAGTGACCTATCTCCCTATTTATTTATTTATTTAAAATAATTTATTGGCTGTGCTATCCAGATTTCTATGCCACTTGCACTAAAACAGACAATTCTCAAACAAAATAATTAAAAGAAACCTCTACACACTCTGGTGTCCCTCTCCCAAAAATCTAGAGAAAGAATGTTATCTTGCACCATCCAGATACATTAATGAAACTGTATTCTAGCTAAGAAAACAAATATAAACAAAATGCATTTTTCCAGCAAAGATGCATTAATTCATTGAGGTACACTTTCCTATATTTAGTTTAGCATACACTCACTCTCATTCACGGTGAAAAACATAGAATTATATTTTTGCCAGGCTTCATTCAGTTTTACAGAAAAGTGCTCTCGAAAGAACTTTGAAGTAATACGTTTTCTCCTTCATTCTCCGTATGTGTTATTATAACCTCTATTCAAATTCAAAGTCACATGCTCACAGTCTTATAATTTAACTCTCCATGAATTTCTCATTCTTCTGCTTCCACTTAAAGAATGCACTGTGATTTCTATATCATACATGGTGAATTCACATTTTCTGGGCTAATAGGTAACAGGACATGGTTAGAAACTTTACTCAGCACTCTCTTCTCTGTCAGAATCTGAACACAGTTTTTTCTCTCTTAATTTTCCTGAGGTACTGTCAATAACTGAATTTCTCTCACACTAGTTCACAGGTTGCTTTTTTTTTTTTTTTTTTTTTTACCAAATCAGATTAAATCAATATAGCAAATCTACCTTTCCTAGCTTTGTATACAGAAAGTACTCATACCATGCATCTCAGCTCTAAATCAGAGCTACTTCTCCTGGAAAGGTTGTCTCTATCTCTCTCCCCAAATGGTTAGCTGTGTTTGCTCTGAGCTGCTTGCCTCTGTCTGTTAAATAGCTTCTGCTTTTCCAGCACATGAAGGCTGTTTCTTTGCTTTGTCCCCATGCTGGCTCTGTGTGGGATAATTTGTTTACTGTTCTTTCCTGTAACAATCTTCCTACCTTCCTTTCCTGTCACACCAGCTCCCATTACAGCAGCCTGGACAGCTTCTATTCAAAATAGCAGCTGCCACCCTGGATGAAAAGGTATGTGTGTGTGGGTGGGGGGGGGGGGATACTTAAGTAATTAGTAGCACTAAGTTGCAATATTCTTTTTAACTTCCATTTAGTTATGACATGATAATAGGATCAATTTTCAAATAGCCACTGAGCAGCAAAGATTACTGGTTAATTTTAGCTGATAATCTTTAAGGCACATTTTCAGCCAAACCTAACAGGCCAGTTTTCAGCTGAAAATTTTTGTAAATATAACCAGTCAAAATTTCATCAGTTCATTTACCTAGTTTTAGACATAAAAGTTAGTGATTAGCTCTGAAAATTCCCCAGTCTAACCATACTACCCTAACCATTCCTTTTTTTAACTGGTAAAAATTTTGTTGTGCATCCTGTCCGCGACCCCACCACTGACAGCCCTGATCAGCTGGTCTGCGCTCTGATAGGCCCCAGCCCAGCGTCCCCCACTGCTACAGCCAGCCACTACCGTCCCCAGTGCTCTGCATCAGCTGCCTCCTCCAAGCCTTCGACCTCCCAGGCCACCCTGTAAGCTTTGCACAGGGCCTCGGCGTCCTCCCATGCCGGGACCATGCCCCTAGGTGCACGCGTGCGGATCCCGCGGCCCTTTAAAGGTTCCGCGACAGGCACTCCCTCCTCGGAATGCCCGGATGATGACAATTTATTTTATTTATTTATTAAAATGTTTATACCGGTATTTGATGGGGACCCGTCATATCGGTTTACATAATTTCATAAAAACATTTATGACAAAATCATGATTACAAATAATATACCGACAATACTAAAAAATTAAAAGCTTCATTACAATTTTTTTCATAAAAATGGCCTAATAACAAGACTAATAGACAACAACATTCAACACTGTGACTAACTCATCTTCATTTCACATTTATCAGCATTTAGTTTTTTTGGGGTTTTTTTTTCTTCACAGTTACTGTCACCATCATTGAATACCTGTTGGAAAAGCCATGTTTTGACTTTTCTTTCTAAATGCTAATCTATTTGGTTCTAGATGAATTTCAACTGGTAAATTATTCCAGATTTTTGGGGCTGCAAGTGATAGGGCTCTTTCTCTTACTGAAGTTAGTTTTGCTGAAACCATCGAGGGAATGGACAGTAAGCCTTTGTTGGCAGATCTTAAGTTTCTTTGGGGTTTGTGTACCCTTATTGCAGCATTCAGCCATTCCACATTTTCCCCATGTACCGCTTTATGGAGAATGCATAAGGTTTTAAACTGTATTCACTGTTCAATTGGTAGCCAGCGGAGTTCTCTCAGTATTGGTGTAATGTGTTCTTTTCTATTTGTACCTGTTAATAACCTTGCGGCAGAATTTTGCATGATTTTTAGCGGTCTAAGAGTTGTATAGGGTAATCCAAGCAGTAAAGAGTTGCAATAATCTATGGATTGAAAGATTAAAGCCTGAAGTACAGTTCTGAAATCCTTTAGTTTTAACAGTGGCTTGAAGCGAGGCCCTGTCCCCAGGACCTCGCCTTGGCAATTGGGCCGACACCTTCTTTTCGCATGCGATAGCGTTAGAGAATGACCCCCTCAATTTGTGGATATATGATGAAGACATGCAGGTTTTTTTTATACCTGTATGTATTCAAATATCCACTATATTCAAACAGCCAGAAATATATTTATCAGCAATTTAGAAATATCTTTAAGCACTTCCAAAACTGAAATAATTCTCCTAGACAGAAATTCAGTGGTGCACAATGTGCCACCTTTTGTATACAATGGACATAAAATTACTATTTCATCATTTGCACGTGACTTTGGGGTATTATTGGATTCAAGTCTTTCAGTGAAAGTGCACATCCACAGCTTAATAAAAACGATATTACAAACGGTGTATAATTAGATGATTGAAGCCATTATTGGATCCAAATGATTTCCATACAGTACTTCAGAATTCACTGTTTACGGAAATAGATTATTGTAACTCACTATTTCTTGGCCTCCCTAGCAGTACCCTCAAATTGCTGCAATTGTTGCAGAATTCAGTGGCTAGAGTTTTGACAGATCACTCCAGTTATGATCACATCACACCTGTGTTATCATGGCTCATCTGTTACCAATTGAATTCAGAATTAAATATAAACTGTATTGATAATTCATAAAATCAGCACTGATGCCTTATGACTAGGATCAACGTTGCGAGTATATACCCCCCAACATATACTGAGCTTGGTAAATAAAGGGCTATTGGAAGTTCCCATAATTCATCATGCATCATGTGAAAGTAAGGGAGCAAGCTTTTTCCATGGCAGCTCCCTTAATTAGGAATGCTATGCTAGAAGAACTACAAATAACGCCTGACACAAAAACCTTCAAAAAATTGTGAAAACATGGCTTTTTCAGCAGGCTTTTGGAACTGGAGACTGACAAAAAAGAAATTTCCATCTTTTTATCCGATTTGTATAATGGTATGAGATCCGGAGAGGGGGAAATGGGAGAACTGAGAAAGGCAAACGAGATATCAAGCGTGAGGAAAAGTGAAGGGAAAAGAAGAGGGAGAGTTGGAGGTTAAAAGTTGAGAGGGAAGGTGGAAAGGTGTGCGACAAAGATAAAACAAGCAAGATGGAGAGAAGTGAAAAAGCGTTGGACAGGAGAAAAAGAGATAGAGAAGAGCAAAATGAGGTGAAATGAATGAAATTGAAGGGAGAAGAGAGAGAAATGAAGGCACATAAGGAAAATAAAACCAAGAAAAGGACTCAAAAGATACTGTGGGCAAGAGAAAAGTCAAACAATAAATAAATAACTGTTTTGGTTTTACCTGTGTTGGGGGAACCCATGCCTCCTGCCTGTGCACCCTGGTGCATGCTTTCTGGCACGGGCACAGGCTGGCTACACTTGGGGCTGTTATAGCCCAGCAGTGAGACTGATGCAGGAGCAGGGCTGAATAAGTCCCAGCTGCTGTTTTCATTTTTTAATTTTTCCTGCCAGCTCCCTGTTTCTGCTACGGGCCTGTGACTGGAAAGCAGGAAGGGAGGAAGAAGCATTCAGCCGATGCAGGAGGACTGTCTCTACCTCTCACAACACTAACAGAGGAGCAGGCAGCCACAGGAGCATGTTTTCCTACTCCTGTGGTACTCTGAAAAGCAGGTGGCAGAGCAAGCACCAAGTTGAAGTTAGCAAGTAGCACATTTAAGACTAATCGGAGAAAATTCTTTTTCACTCAACGCACAATAAAGCTCTGGAATTTGTTGCCAAAGGATGTGGTTAGTGCAGTTAGTGTAGCTGGGTTCAAAAAAGGTTTGGATAAGTTCTTGGAGAAGTCCATTAATGGCTATTAATCAATTTTACTTAGGGGTAGATTTTTTAAAAAAGCGCGTTCGCGTACTTTTGTTTGCGCACCAGGCGCAAACAAAAGTACGCTGGATTTTTTAAGATACGCGCGTATCTTCTAAAATTCTTAACATAGTTTGAAAATGCACACAGCGTAATGCACGGAGGTATTCAAGCACAATACTTATCTGATTCCTAGCTATAAGAAAAAGAATATAATTATTAATAATGGTTCAAGGTATTTTGCATTAAAGAAATTATTTAATAGTTGTTTAAGCACTTGTATAAATATGCTGTATAAAAGTACCAAAAGTAAAGTCTTAATGCTGCTACTGCAGCACGTGAACGCTGAAGACAAGCAACATATTTGGGAAAAGTTCGAGTAGGATTTTGTGGTACATAACACGTGAAATGAGCTCCTGAAGCAGCATTAGCCTAGGTTGCCTTCCAGAGAGTCTTCAACCGTAGGGCCTTCTACCCATGGGAGGTAAAAGCCTTCAGGGAAGTAGATGCAGACACTGTGTAGGCATGAGAAAGGTGAGTGTTGGTTGCGACTAAGTGGGCAACATGGATGCCCTTTTAAAATCTACCCCATAGGAGCCAGATTCCCAAATCGGCCCCACATTCAAGCTTCGTTCTCTTATACTACTCGGATGCAAGCTTGCAACCCAAGATCAGCGAACAGTACTCACTGATTCGTTCACATCTGCTTGCCACAACCCTTCTCCTAAATCAAAGCCTCACCTAAGGGGGAAAAACTCCAGTTTTTCACTGAACTGCAGCTCAGAGCTCACACTGCCTTTTGCACCACCTCGGCATGTAGCCCACACAGCTTTATCTTTTCACAGATGCTACCAGCTCTTTGGAGGTGGTAGAGGAGGAACAGCTCCTCCAGCTGCAGATGCTGCACCAGCCCCACTGCCAGTAGGAGCTGGGTCTCCGCAAGTCTCCCCACTAAAATATGGAGTCAAACCTCCTCCAGCATCCCTAGCCCCACTGAAAGGCAAGACTGCAGCCACCCCTCACCCAGCACCCCTTCTCCCCTCTTTTGTTCTCCCCCCCCCCCCCCCCCCCCCCCCCCCCATAAGTCGACCTCCAATCTTTTCCTCCAAGGCCCGAGAAGGAAGGTTCTGCTGGGGGTCATCCATTTGGATGCAGATTCCACAAAATCTACACACTGAGAACACTCACTGCAGCACTTGACACCACCACCAGCACCCACTATCACAAACAGTGGCCACACACACTTTCCAGTTGCAGGCACACAGACACCTAAACAGTGACAAACGCACAAGAAATCACGAACAAGCATAAAATATGCGCATTGACAGATAATTACTAGCAGGCATAATTATTCAAATGAAACCAACTGGAAACACTCACAAAGCCGCTCAGCAATCTCCAGTCACCAACACGAACCACCACTCCAAGCCACAAGTCCCAAAAGCCAAGTGAGGTTTAAATTCCATGGGTTAAATAGCAGGTGTAAAAGTATGCCTGCCTCATTTAATCCCTTGTTAATATGTTTTATTTGTTCGATGTAAAGCGCCATGCCTGGCGTCTGTTTGCGTTACACTGTGAACCGATGTGATATCCTGGATGAATGTCGGTATATAAAAATTTTAAACAAATAAATAAATAAATAAATAAATGTATGTAAAATACACAAATATGTGCATACTGCCAAATCCCACCACAGAATGCCCTCAAACCACCCTGTCTCTACACCCACACACACATTTGCCCGTAGCATCACAAGTGCAGGTGTACTCCCGTCCATATGAAACTTTGCTTTCTTTGCACAAAAGCTGCTTACATAGGTATATGCCAATTTTACACGCAAAACCTCCATGAAAAATTACCCCCCAAAAAAGAAAAAATAGACTACATTTTTGGTATAATTTGTAATTGTTTAAAATATTGTAAGATGCCTTTCAATTGAAATTAGACATCTTTGATACCATATTTTAGCCGGTTACTAGAAAGCCTTGCTAGCAACCAATTTTTTTGAAGTTTTTGGAGCATTATAGCCCACCATGAATTTCCCATCCACCTCCCCACCCCCCAAAAAAAAAAAAAAAAAAAGTAAATAAAACAAAGGAGACTAGTAGGAGCTGAAAATGGTGGAAGAAGAATGGCAGGATCAGCTCCACCACTGACAAAAAGATGGAATCTGTGCTGGAGCCACCGGGGGCAAAAAACAATTGAAGCCATAAAGCATCAAAGAGCCATGGCCTTGAGCTGCAGTGGCGATAAGGAACAGGTAGCCATAGACCCAAGCACCACTTAAAGGAAGGAACAGGGAGCCACAGTAGCCCGAGAGTCACTGGCAAGAAGGGGCAGTGCAGCAGAAGGTGCACCTGATCATTGCTGGCAGACGGAGGAGGAAGACACCGTTTATTCAATCGGTTGCTCGCCAGTTCAGATAAGGTGCACAGGTACCCAGCGTAGGTAAAGGGAGACGGAGCTGCAGTCACTGGGACAGGGGAAAAAAAAGAAGGAACAGGGAATCAAAAAACATCCCCAAAATTAGGAAGGGGAAAGAAAGAGGGGAGACACTGGGAGGAAAGGGAAAGACAGAGGATGAACATTGGATTGGGGGGGAAGGGGAGGGGGAGAGACACTAAAAGGGAAGGCTATTAGCCTCTTACTCCCTAAATTTCTTTCCGTCTAATTGCTGTTTTCTTATTGGATCCAATGTAAGGACATTTAAAGAAGATATGTAGTTTCTTATCTTGTTTCTTTAATTTTTTTCTTTCCTTCTTTTTTGATTATTGTCCTTACTGTCTGTTATACAAAGTATGTATTTGCTTTGTTATAATAAAATTCACAAATAAAAAGTTTAAAATAAAAATAAAGGGAAGGCTATTAAAATTTTCATCCAGCCCCGACTGTGATTTGAAATGTTCAGGTGGCCCTTCTTATAGGGAAGGATCATTTTATAATTTGATAGTGGTAAAGCCTGTGTGTACAATGTATGTACAGACTTTACCAAGGCTTTTCAAAGTGAGCCCTATGCGTATAAGATCACCTTCGAAAATCTTTGCTTACCTGACCTGGTACCCATGGAATTGTGCACACAGCAAGCCAGAACTGCTCCAAGCAGGGCAAACCTGTGCATGGCAACTCACATGCATACTTTGAAAAAATGTGAAAGTAGGCGTGTAAGTCATATCCCCACCCCCAACCCCATACCCCAGAATGCCTGCTCCCATGGCACGTAGAAGGAAATGGGGAGACCAGGTGGCGCGCATGCTTGCATGCACACTGGCTCCTAGTTGACTTTCAAGACCCCACTTACCCTCAGAAAACGGGGGGGTTTTATGCATGTAAAGTTGCTTTGAAAACTAGGCTCAGAATGTTTGGGGGCCCCCTGACGTACGTGAACACAGTTAAACCTGGCATTCTTTGCGGGGTATCCTCATAAGTTGTTCCCTCCTCTTCCAAAGAATGCACCTACGATCAATCGAGCATTCTCTCTTGTTCTCCTTCTCCCCCCTTCAACACCAGAGGCTTCCATCACCATGAAAGAAGTGTCAACAAAACATTTTTGGGGTTTTGTTTTTTTTTTTTACCTTACTTAAAACCGCCCCTCGCGTTAAACCTTAAATTTAAATTCTTCATATTTTATTGTTGATTTCTTTATTTTATTTTTTTTTTGTGTCCCCCGTGGTAATGGTAATTAGAGTCAATAATCTTTTGCTGAGAGAGCGCCTTGTCCTCACAGTGTTTATATCATCATCATCAAAGATCTGCCTTAAGGCCCTGGTGTGTTAATAATTTAAGGTGTGCACAGCCTGGTTATAGCAGGAAACCTAGCTATTGAGTTTGTAAACCAGCTGATGATTTATGGGAACACCTTGCCTGAGTCATGCTCATTAAATAAAATACTTCACTTTGATAGGGAACATGGGGTAAACAGCTCTTCCCGTTGCAGGGTGACCGTGCAATTGAAAATTGTTGAATTTTGTCACCAGTTTGGCCATTGCCGTTTTGTCTTAGTTGCATGGGCAAGGGTGTGTGTCTGTGTGTGCGTTTACCTCTTTTCTTTTGCATCCTTTGTGCGTGCGCTGGGCTTATGGTGCAAGCTAGAATTATTCAGCTCTTGCTGCTTCCCAGATAGCCTACAGTATTAAGTCAAGCCCGTTTTAAATCTTTTCTAAATAAAACTACTGCTAATTAAGAAACCAGAACTTTTTTTTTTTTCTCCCCTGGAAATAAAAATGCAAGAAAAAAAAAAATCAATGTGTTAGTTGTTAAAGGTCTTTTGCATTTCAGAACCATAACCATATTTTACTGCTAAATGAGGTTTTACTGAGACTCATTAGAAATTCCTAAGGAGATTGGAAAAGCAAAACCCAGCATGTTGGTGGCTTCTGTTTCACGCAGACACATGTTAACTGGTTTTCAGAGCAGACTTGAACATTTCCTATGGCGATGTTGCATGCACATCTTTGGAATAAAGGCAGACGTCATGATATCACTGGCTATTTTCCTACTGATCCTGCTCTGCAGTGATGAAATACTGTGGGCAGGACCAAAGTGCTAGTAAACAACTCTGCATTGCATTGTGCAGCCTCTGAAAACTGGTTGGCCTGATTAGAATGAGCCAGCGTTTCACAGGCACTTTTCAAAAGTGGAGCTGTGATTGGAAGCAATACGTCATGTGATGTGCTTTTTGAACTATCGGTGTCTTGAATTCAGCTGGACTTCAGTGTCCTTTTTCAAGTAAGCATGTGGCATGGCCTTTACCTAAAGTGCACACAATTAATCCAAGGTTATCTAAAATATACAAAACAGCATGGGGGGGTCAATATTCAAAGCTGGCAGTTTAAGTAACTGAGCTGGATATATCGTATTTGGCTAAGTTACACGGTTTATTCAGCGGCACTGCTAAGCTGCTGAATATACATGTATATATCTGCACTTAGCCATGTAAGTTATAACCGGCTAAGTTTAGGCTCATCTAAACAGAAAGACCGAATATTGGTATTTAACCACAACTCTTGTACGGCTAACTCACTCTGCCCCGATCCACACACTACACACCCACAAGTTATGCGGCTAACCTTTTTGCTGTATAAGTGACTATTTAGCTAAACTGCAGCATATTCAGCAGCCACTACTTAGCCACATAGTTACACTTATCTGGTTAAATAGCGATGAGCATACTTTGAATATTGACCTCCATATGATTTATTTGCAGGGGGAGGGGGGATGAAAGAAAATTATGACTACCAAAGATGAAAATAAAGCCTCCAAACCATCCAAAAAAGTTGATATTATAAACAAGTACTGTGCATAACATTAGGTAATTTAAGAAAGATTTCTGAAGTATACATACAGTATCCTGTTTCATATCAATAAACATACCATATCATGTACGGATTGCATTACAATGAATGGAGAGTTGTTCATTTTGTAAAATGCAAAAGCCTAAATGCTTATTGCATTCCTTGTCTGGAGTCACACACACACTCGCACACACAGCACATTGTGGAATCCTTACGGAGCTGTAATCACTAGGCTGACCTTTGAACTGGACACTAATCAATTACACTGTTGATCTCACCCTCTGCCTTCAGAACCGCGACAGAGGAACAGGCACAGCAGCAGCAGAGTCAGGCAGGCTAATCAAAGCTGGGGAAGGGATTCTATGAAAGCAAATACCAGCTCTAATGGGATGCTGCCTTGTTTCTGGTGTAAAAATATCCAGTGACAGCGTAGCTTTTTGGCTAAGATCCAAGGATAGGGTTTGACCTATGCACTTCTTGGGTTTTTGGCTAAATCTGAGAACCTGTACAGATATGAGGGCATTAACATCCTGCCCCACGATCCCAATGGGGGCATGATAATGTTATATTGTACTGTTGCCAAAGCAAAAAGGTTAAATCTCTTTCAAAAATAAGGAAAAAGCGGCTCTAAACTAAACCAACCTCTCGGTAGTCACTGCTCACTCCTGTCCATCTGAGCATGAGTGTGCAGCCAACTCCCACTAGGTGTGCAGTCATCTTGTCTCTCCTGCCTGTCTGATCGTGGCTCTCGGACAGCAATCTCACAAATCTCGGTGGCTTTCTTGGATTGCTATGAAAGTTGGTTGTAAGACATGGAAGAGGGCATGGGCGTTGGATTAAGTATTGGTCTTGGAAAGCTGCTTATAAGTCTTTAGCTCTGGTTCCCCCTGATGTTAATATTGCTGATTTTAACCACTTTTCTATAATGAATACATTTTTTGTAGCCTCTTATGTGTCCTGCATGTGTGTCTTGGCTAGATTGTGACTAATTTTTCTTGCTGATCTTATGAAAATCTGAAGCTGTTATAAATCTTAAACCAGGTTTAAGAAACAGCTGAGTTGATGTGACATTCCTCCCATCTGGCCCTATTCAGGTCATTAAAAAAATGCCATACTGAGGCAGGTTAAAGGTTCATCGGGCCCAGCAGCTCATCTTCATCAGTGACCAGATCATTTGGAAATACCCGTCAGTCCCCTTCCTTATTGCTCACTCCCAGAAGTAAGCAGTGGAGACACACAAGTCTAGCTAGCTAACAATTATTTATAAATCTGTCCTCCAAAAATGTGTCCAAACCTTAATTCAATCTTTGCTGTACTATTAGACATCACCACATTCTCTGGCAATCAATTTCATAGAACATAAGAAATCCCATGCTGGATCAGACCAAGGTCCATGGTGTCCAGCATCCTCTCTCTCTGACAGTGAACAGGCTGGGTTGTAAGAACCCGGCAGATCCCAAAAAAGTAGATCTATTTCTCATTACTCACTCCCAGGAATAGCAATAGCTTTCTTTAGGTTACCTGGCTAATAATGTTTATAGACCTTTCCTCCAGGAACTTATCCAAACCTCTTTTAATCCCCGATATGCTAACCTTCTTGACCATGTTTTCTGGCAACAGTTTCCAGAGCTTGATTGAGCATGGAGTAAACAGGTACTTTCTATTATTTGTCTTAAATCTGCTGGCTGTAAGTTTCATGGTGTATCCCCTTGTTTAAGTATTATTTAAAAGGGCAAATAACTATCTGTTATTTACCTATTCCATTCCACTCATGATTTTATAATCTATCATGACCTCTCTCAACCATCTTTTTTCTGAACTGAAGGCCTATAACCTACATAACTTCTCATCATAGGACAGCTGTTCAATTCCTTAATCATTTTTGTCACCTTTTTCTTCATCATTTCTAGTTTTGCTATATCTTTATAGAGATGGGATGATCAGAACTATACACAATATTCATTCAAGGTTCAGTTGCACCATGGATTGATATAGAGGCAATATAACAGCTTCCATTTTATTCTCATTCCTTTTCAGATCCATTATATTTGCTTTTTTTGACCACCACTACACACTGAGCTAAGGATTTCAATATATTGCCTGTAAGGACTCCAAGATTATTTTCTGGAGTGGTGATTTCCAATATAGAGCCCAGCATTGTGCATCTGTAGTTTGGAAAAATGTTTTCTAAGGGCATCACTTTGTACTTTTCCACATTAAATTTCATCCGCCATTCAAATGCTCAGTTTCACAAGGTCCTGCAGTTCCTCAAAATCTGCTGCTGTTTTAACAACTCTGAATAGTTTTATGTCATCTGCAAATCTGATCACCTCGCATGTTGTTCCCTGATCTGGGTTATTTATGAATATGTTAAACTGCATGTGTCCGAGTGCCAATCCCTGTGGTACTCCACTAAAGACCTTTCTCCATTTGGAAAACTGACCATTTACTCCGCCCCTCGGTTTCCAGCCTTTTAACCAGTTACTAATCCACAATAATACACTGCCTTCTATCCCTTTACCTTTTAACTTCTTGAGGAGCATCTCATGGGGGACATTATCAAGTGACTTCTGAAAACCCAAATTTACTATTTGAACCGGCTCACCTTTATACACATATTTATTTTCTCCTTCAAAAAAAGATAAAATTGGTAAGGCAAGACTTCTCTTTGCTAAAACCATGTTGAATCTTCCTCAGTAAGTCATGGTCAGTGATTTTACTTTTAAGTATATCTTCTACTATTTTGCCCAGCACTGAGGTCAGGCTCACCTCATCACCAGCAGAGCCCTTTTTAAAAATTGACATTAGGTTGGCTACTCTTCAGTCCTCAGATATTGTGGCTGTTTTAAATGATAGATTAATGCACTTTCACGTTTGAGTTCTTTTAGGTCTCTGGAGTGGATGCTATTTGATCCTGATGATTTGTTACTCTTTAATTTGTTGATTTGATCTATTGCTTCCTCCATTATTACATTGATCATGCTTTTAATTGCTCAGAATCATCACTATAAAAGAAAGAGTGGTTATGTTCCCATCAACCTCTTCAGTCAAGGATAGTACAAGAGTATTTGGCACCCTAGGTGAACCTTTGATCATGTACCCCCCCCCCCCCCCACCCCAAACTTACCTATTGGTAGCAGCTCCAGCACAGTGCTCCTTTCTTTGGCAGTACTGGCTCTTCCCCGCTGGGTCTTATGCTGGTGGGATTTTGCTGTCCCCAAAATGTTGGCAATCTAGGCAACTACCTAGTTTGCTTAATGGAAGCACTGGCCCTGTTCTCAGTAAAAACCAATGTAAAACATTAATTCAGTTCATCTGCTATTTCCTTATCCTCCCTAAGTACCCTTTTTACCCCTCTCAGGAGCAGCCTAATTGACTTCTTCACAGGTTTTATACTTCAAATTTACTATTTTCTTCATTTGGTTTGCCTTCCATTTTTGGAATGATGCCATTTTGGCTTTAACTGCTTTTTTCACCTCACCATTTAAAAAATACTTGCATCCCTTCAACCTTTTTAATGCATGGAATGTATTGTATCTGGGCTTCCAAGATGGCACTTTTAAACAATGTCCACACCTCATGCAAACTTTAGCCTTTTCAAGTGCTCCTACTAGGTTTTTTCTAAATAATATCCTCATTCTGTCATGGTTGTCCTTTTTAAAGTTATATGCTATTGCAGTAGTTTTACTTAATGTCCTCCCTTATGTCAAATTTGATTACATTATAATCACCACAGTAACCCCTTGTGCTAGGTTATGTGTTCTACTGAAGACTAGATTCAATGTAGCTGCCCCCATCATCTGTCCTAGGCCTATCTGTTCCATGAAGCAGTCATTTATGGCATCTAAAAATTTAACCTTTCTAGAATGTGCTGATAACATATTGAGCCAATCAATACTGAGGTAATTGAAATCTCCCATTGTTATTGTGTTGCCAAATTTATTTGCCTTTCTAATTTCAGATAGCATTTCATATTCTTGTTTCTTTATTTTGGCTTGGTGGCCAGTAGTATACACTCACTGCTATACTATTACTCATCATACATGGAATTTCAATCCATAAGGTGTGCATAGTACATTTGTTTCCTGCAGGTTGTTTATCATACTTGACTCGATTCCATCCTTTTTGCATAATGCCACCCCTCCACCAATTCAAACTGCCCTGTTATGTTGATATAATTTATTCTCTGGGATCATAGTGTCCCATTTGCTATCCTTCTTCAACCACATCTCTGAAATGCCTATGTCTATTGTCTATATCCTCCTAAAATGCTATACATTCTAACTCTCCAATCTTCCTGTTCATTGACCGAAGAAAACAATTTCTTAAATTTGTTTTAAATCTTCAACTAGTTAGATTCATGGAGTGTCCGCTAGTCCTAGTGCTATTTGATAGAATAAATAAGCATTCCATATTAATTTGTTCCATACCAGGCATAATTTTTAAAACTCCATTGTATCCCTTCTCTGTCATTTCTTCTCCAAGCTGATGAGTCCTAACCTGTTTAGACTTTAAGGGAGCTGACCCAACAACAACAACAAAAACAACTTTTTTTGATGCTGATTTTAAATCTTAAACCTTGGCTCTTCCCAGTCATACCTTTGTCAATTTTAGACATGTATATTGTAATAAATATATTTCTTGAAGTCTCTTATTTGTCATCTCTGTGTCTTGATTAGATTGTAAGCTTCACAGAGCAGAGACTGTCTCTTCTGCATATGTGCATCTAATAAAAATAAGTAGTAATAGTAGTTCACTTCAAATTAGTTTGCACAGCCTTATTTCTATAGGGACCAGATTTTCAAAAGGTTACCCGCGTAAACCCTCCGGATTTACGGGTGTAACCAGTTTTATGTGCGCCGGTCCTAATTTCAAAAGGCCCGGCGATGTGCATAAAGCCCCGGGACTCGTGTAAGTCCCGGGGCTTGCAAAAAGGGGCAGAGAGGGGGCGGAGTGGGGCGGACTGAGGCAGGGCGGGGCAGGTGGGGTCAGAAGTTCCCAGCTCAGCAGCCATTTACTGCTGTGCTGGGGATCGCACGTCAGCAGTCGGCTGGCGCGTGCAACTTTCTTCAGGGAAAGGGCGGGGGAGGTAGGGGAAGGGAAGTTCCCTCTGAGGTCGTTCCGATTTTGGAGCCGCCTGGGAGGGAATGGGGGAAGGCAGCGCGGCTCGGCACAGGCTCAGCATGCGCAAGGTACACAATTGTGCACCCCGTTGCACACGCCGACCTCCAATTTTATAACATGAGCGTGCCTGCGCGCGCATGTTATAAAATCGTGTGTCCATGTGTGCGTGCCGGGTAGCACGCTCACATGGATGCGCTCTCGCTGGTTTGAAAATCTACCCCTAGGTATTATTAGCTACAATAAATATTCTAAGTGCTGGTATGATGACCCCTCCCCCCTTTCCTTCACCAGCGACCAAATTCATAAATGGTTTATAGATAGATGCTGTCTTGCTCCCAAGGCTGTGATTTTCTCATTTCAAAATACATGGAACAAAAATAAACGCTGAAACTGTCTTGCATGATCCATTTTTTAATAGATTTGAAAACCTCTACTTCTGTATCTGTTTACACGTTAATTTTCAAGCTGCTCGCAGAGCAGCATGCAGCTTCTTATTGAGTATTTTCAAAGCAAACTTACGCACATATGCTTCATTTTGAAAACATTTGGGTACTTGGGGCTGAGTGCGCGTTAACCTTCACATGCGTAACGTTAGCCCCCTCCACTTCAGAGAGCGCGCCTTACGCACATAAGCATTTCTAAAATTAAAAAAAGTGCTGCACTGTGTGTAAGTGGCAATTCTGCCTCAGCTCCATACCCCATGATATGCGTCTACTCAGTGCCCCTAACAGCACACGTGAAACCGGGTTCTGTGCATACTTTTATGCACACTAAGCTCAGGTCTGTTTTAGAATAGCCATTTACGCACATAAAACTCAACCTTATGCATATAAATGGCTTTGAAAATTATCCCTATCATTCCTTTAACTAAAAGAAAAATTCTATATTGAATGATTTGTATTTAATGATAATTGCATTAATGATATTCTGTCGTAGTAAACCAATCTGAGCGCTCTATAAATGTGACAATGAAATGAACTGACATGAGAGCAGAGGACAGCTGCAAAGAAATTGCATAATAACCTGAAAGCAAAAACCAGGTAAATGTGTTGATCTTATCCATATTGAAAGGCAGGCACACTCTATGCAGTTTTTAACAATACTGGCAACAAACATAGAGTTGCAAACTTTTCTCAGCATCACCACACTCTCCCCTCCAAAAGTGACTTTATTGCAGTGTTTAATTCTGTTCATTACTGAACTGATATTGAATTAAATTGAATTCCATTGATTAAGTGAGCCTCAGTAATAATCTCAACACATGGAGGTCTAAACTGAGCAAGACAGAGAGCAGAAAAGTTATTTGGATAACTGTAGCTGGGGATATTCAGTAGAACGTAACTTGACTATTCTCAGTTAATGTTACCGAGTAAGCTTACATATGGACCTTTAGAATGGTGATTTACCTGACCAGACTTACCTGGTTAAGTTGATCCAGCTAGTGCAGAATATTGCTGCTAGATGGATCATTTTTCGCTGGACTCCTGCAATATACACACACTGCCTCTTTTTATCTGGCAAAATTTTAACTGGGTAATAACTTATCCAGCTAAAATTTCAACGTGTAAAGGGGTAGGAAATTTAAAACTCAGGGTTTGCCCAGACAACTCAAAAGTTACCCGGACAAACCCTTTTGAATACTGACCTCATTATAACGTGTTCCTAGTAGCTGTGCAAATACCATATTACATGTTTATCGATCATGTGTTTATCTAGAATGATCATCATAAAATATGATGCTGAAGTAACAAAGGATATAACATCAAATAAATTCCACGAGGCCTATCTAGTCTGCCCAACTTCCCTTCCCTCTGTGGTACCACGGACTATGCTTGATCTCTGATTTTACCCATGCAGTAACACAACGAAGGACTGTTTTTGTCCACTGCTTAGAGAAAGTAAAACAAAAAGGATGCCATAACCAAAATGATTTTCTCTTCCCACATTTATTGGTGAAAGTCTAATCTTTATGTTGACTACACAACATCAAAAGAAATGTTTTATTTATTTTTGGAAACTGTAAGATACTGACAGTTCAGCTAATATGGAAATACTGGAGTCAGAGATGAACTTCATCATGGTGAAATAAATTCTGCCCTCTTCAGTCTTGAGGTCAGCCTGAACTGGCTGATGACAAAAAGTGTCCACAAATCACTTTGCTGGAGCACATCATTTTTGGAAAAGTCAAAGATTTTAAGGTAAATGAGATGAAAGTCAGATCTTAAATCTACAAAACTGAAAGGTGTGCAAAATAAGAGATGCAGGTGAAAGATCCCTAGATATTTAGTCATTCATACAACTTTGGGATTTTTCAAACTTATAGTCTTGATAAATTTCTAATTTATTCTTTCTAGGGAAAACATCTGTAAAATGAAGGAAAGAGAGAGGCTTACGCTATTTAATATATCTTAATCTGTTTATATATCTAATATTAGTCCTTTCTTTAAGGACTAATTTTAGATATATAAAAATGTTAAGGTATATTACATAGCGTGAGCCTCTCTCTTTCCTTCATTTTACAGAAGATTTCACTAAAAAGAATAGATTAGAAATTTATCAAGGCTACAGTTTTGAAAAATCCCAAAGTCGTATGAATGGTCAAATATCTAGGGTTCTTTCACCTGCATCTCTTATTTTCTGCAAAAAAAGAAAAAAAAAGATATTTAGGCTGGCTTAGAGGATAGTTTATTATGTCTTGTGGAGATTTTCTCCTTTTTCACACCTTTGAATTTTGTAAATTTAAGACCTAACTCTCATTCTGCCTATATGAGAGAAAAAAAAGCTTAGCAAATCAGTCCCTTAGTGCACTAATGCACCAACATTTTAATGCTCACATTTTCTTTTATAAGTAAATGTGATCTGTGAAAAATTGATTGTGTGATATTCAACTTTTTGTCCATTGTTTACCTTATAGATAGCAGCTCGGTCAAGAACAGCTAACACTTTTACATATATTTCTGAGCAACTTAGTTGTAGGTCAAGAGAAGTTTATGTAAATCAAAATAATTAAGGAACATAGAGCAATGATTATTATACTCTTGACTACCATATCTGTCTGGTACCATCTTTATCTGTTGCCTCAGGGGCAGCAATTCTATGATAAAATAGAAAGTGCTTGCCTTTATATTTACTTCATTTTCTGAGCCAAATTGTAAACCCCACAGAAAACAACCTGACCATGCTTTGCAAAGATAAATAACTGCAGGCTACTAAAATTATTCTGTACCTTGCATCTCTGCTAATCGTGTTGCTCAGACTTATATTAGATTAATAGACTAGAGTATGTACTACTTTTATTTTTAAAGCATATTATAAAACATTTATTTTCTAAAAGGTTATAAAATGCATGTTTAACTTTGTTTCATGTCATAGAATTACTGATCTACACTATGTTCAGTTTTGCAGGACCATATGCTCACAGAAATAAGATACTATATTTAGTATTTCCGAGGTTGCTCTTAGGGTTGGGGGGAGGGAGGGATGCATTCAAAATAAAATGCGATTTGGACTAGTAGCCCTGTCCAGATTGCTGGAGTGGTACACAGACACTGACTGTTTTCCTACTTCCTTGGCCGGCACTGGATGTATAGCTGCACTCTGTGCCTCCAGGCTAGAGAGGATTTCTGTACTAGAGATGCAATCAGCTCTGACCAATCAGTAATAAGGGTTAATCAGCTGATCGATTGGTCCCCGAGCAGCCTGGACCTGGCTCCTCTCTGACTGGCTCTAGTATGGCCTTGGGGCTAGAGGTTGGGAACTTTTAATTATCAGCAGCAGCTACTCTACTGATTGAATGGTCAATGGGTTTACTACCGAGGCAGCACTGCTTGCTTGAATAATAATAGAAAACAATGTGAGCACAGAAGAGTGCAAACACTGGGCCAGCATGACACATGGATATGTGCAGCAACAGATAAGGAGAGTTAATTGCTTGGCAGAAACAAAATTTTAGAGATTTCAGCATGAATGGCTTATTCTAGCATGCTTTATTTCTGTGCATATCTGCTTGTGTTTTGGTCTTTTGTCATTCTCGTTCTATTACTGTAGACCTAGCTTAGCTTATGAAGAAATGTCTACAGGTCACTGCCATCAAAAGCATGAAATGCTCCCGCCTAGGGGTGTATTGCTGTATCAGTTTTAGCACTTTATCATGGTTAAACAGAATATAAAGCAAAATCTTATGCTGTATTTCCACAAGCGGTGGATATACTCCATCTGCAAATTTACTGGTATCTGACATTGTCTCCGCAACAAAGTAATTAGATGATTTCAAAAGCCCTAATCTTTGGCAGAAAGGGCAGCACAAATCTAAAGTGATTATGCCAAAGACAGGATTCATCATTAAGGGGCAAGTTTCCAACTGTCTGAATTGGGACAAAGAGTGCAAAATACTTCTTACCCACAGGCTATGCACCATTTTTCGATGTAATAGTCCGGTACATGTGTATTTTTTCTTTTTTGAACTTGCCGCAGGTACAGAGTATGCTCACTCATGTGCACCTATGTTTTCTGCAGGTACATTTCATCTACACATGTACATAATCCTCTGCAACCTAAGCATGACCTAAGAAATACCTCCTCTTAATGCAATGTAGAGCAATATGCCAGCTCCTGCCCGCACTGAGGGAGGGCAGTGTTCAGACAGCTGATTATCGCAGGCAAAAAAACGCTTTTTACATGCAATCACTTGGAAAATTGTCCTCATGAGAATATAAAGTGTTTCTGGTAAGGAGTTAGACCAAAGCAAAATCCATGTTGTGGGGGGTTTTAAGGAATCTTTATCCAGATGCATCATTACATACCATCTTAGGGATCAATGTACTAATCAGCCTATAAACTGGCAGAGTAGCCCAAGTTACCTCCCAGATTTAATGCCGGCGGCGCATGAGTCTTTAATCCACAATGTACCAAACGAAGGGGATGCAGAATGTGGCATTATTACCATGGCCATGGTATGGACAGTGTGATCATGGTAACAGAATCTGCATTCTCCATATCGGCATTCCTTGCAATAACCAGCCCGACGTGAAAGAGGCATTTAGTGCAGGAAAATCTCCCTCTCACCCATCACTCCCACCACTTTCCTTCCCCCCAGCCATTGGAAGACAATAAAAAAAAAATCTGAGCCTCCAGGCCTCTGAAATTTCCAGTCCCTATAGATCTTGATGACAGCAAAACCCTTATTCAACCTCAGACCCCAGACACTGTTGCAGAAAAACCCTTTCTTTGCTGGCACGGCACCAAATCCAAAATGAGACCACTGACACCCAGGCCTGCATTCTAAATCAAGGGTGGGTGAAACAGACAATGATGCCATTTTGAATTTGGTGCCATGGTCAGCTGACGAGAAATTGACTGCCTCCTGCTGGCAAAGATTGGTGGGTCTTCAACCACAGTAAGTGGGCGTTTCCTGGGCCCATAGACGTGATTTCTATTTGAAGGAGAAGTGGGAGGGGCAATTGTTCGCCAGAAGGCCCAGTATTATTTTGACATGAGGAAGGGATTACAGGAAATGGGTTTGGGGGCCCAATTTCTTGTTTGCCACAAATAGGGGTAAGGTTTTTGGCTTTTAAAGATTGAGTTAACACAACCTATTAAGGCCATTAAAGTTAACTATAGCTCCTGAGGTGAAATTGACTTTTGTGGTATTAGTAAGCTATGTTAAGTCTCTTAGGTATTAATGCTGGATAGTATATTCAATGTTAAGAACTATTGAGGCAATTTACTTCTTGCATATTAGTGTTAACACAGAGAACCCAGTGATAATGCTAATGTGGATGAAAATAGTAGAAACGCAGTTAGAACCTGGACTTTTAGCTATCGCCTGTATTAATAGTCATTTGATGTGTGCATTAATAATAATACTTATTAGTGCATAGGCCTCTTAATCTGTTATTGTATTAGCTCATTTTTGCATTGATTCCTTCTATTACTAGACCTGCAAACTACCCCAAAGCTTGAAATATTACAAGTTATATACATGCATTTCTAGAGGTAACAGATAGATAGTAAGTGCATGCAAATAACATTTGAACTTTGCACCTCCTGTTTCTAAGAGCAATACACACGCATACATTTAGAAATCAAATGTGCAAATGCTGGTGATGTCCCCTAACCTAAACCTTCCCATCCTCCATCACTCTCAACCCTCCCCCAAAAAAACCTTCTTCTTACCCTGGCTAAAAGTTAAGCCCACAAGGACTTTTAGCAGCTCAGAGGTGGACAGTTTACAACCAGGGCAAACTGCTTGGTCATATACCTATTCATCTGGATCAGCGACTTTGAAAATTGACCTGTGAGAATATAATTTTCAAAGGGACTTCTGCGGGTAAAACACTATTTTATGTGCGGAAATGGCCTTTTCAAAAATTACCCATTTGGTATTCGGGTAAACCTACCCGTGCCTGTCATGTTTGCGTGTGAGTTTACCTGGACTGAGCAGAGACTGTGGGCGGGATTTGTACTTATGCAAATGTTTTTGAGAACTCAAAAAATGGGCATCGAAATTTTGCCAAAAGATTTCTGTGCACAATTCTGCAGGAATAATTGGATGTGGGTCGTTTCGGTGGGATAACCTTCAGAAAGGGAAAACACCCGCATGCAGAAACGCGAGTACTTTCCCTTTGAAAACTGGTGTGACTTATCTGTGTATTTGCCATATAATTTATGCAAGCTATTACAAAATTACCCTCTAAAAGTCTTTATCACTTGCAGAGCATATCAATACAGGAAAGCCATAATGCCAGAGGCCCATATGTTCTCCAGGATTGTGTCTTTGTGAAAAAAAAAAAAAAGATTTTGTACGCTACGATCTAATGGTCTGCAGAAAGGAAAAATCCATACAATTTGCTGCCAAACAATGTTGCTGATTTGTGGCATAGAAGAATTCTAACATTGGATGACTGCAGCAAACAAACCGTCCCTATAGCAATGTCTGAATTAAAAGAAGAGGTTTAGACAATTACAGTACAGCTTTGAAGTCTGAAATCTATTTCAGAATTTAAAAAAAAAAAAAAAGCCTGATTTCCCTCATGAAGCAATGAATGGGAGAACACCTCTTGATAAATCCAGCCCAAAGAGTCAGAAAGTAGAAATTGTGTTATTTAAGTGGACACCATCTAAACGGAGAGTCCCACTTCTGTGATTTCACATAAACACAGTGTGCTCCTCACATTCAGCCAGCTTCATTACTATTTATATTACCATACACTGCCTGTGTGCAGTCAATCCATAATTGTCCAGTTTTTCTAATTAATCACAAAAGATTTTTGTTTTGCCTGCAGCTAGTTCTGGGGTGACTCACAACGGCAAGCCAAAGCTCATACATCAAACACAGGCCCTCTTTTACTCCAGCCCTCTGCTGGGGAATGCTGCTCAGTTCTTCTTTGCCATGGAGGTGCTCACTAGGCATGTGCAGCCCCAGGCAAAGGAGAAGCACTGCGATCTGTCCTCTGCTGTGTGACTTGTTATTTTTATCTGATGCTTGCATTTCCAGCCCATACCAGAGTGAGATATTATGCCAAGATTTCTTAATTCATTGCATTTATCTCTCCTGCTCTCGCTCTCTCTCTCTCTCTCTCTCTCTCTCTCTCCCTTTCTCTCCCTCACCCATTGTCTCTGTTTATTCCCTGGAACAAAGTGAGATGGCTCCGGTTTTACCAATACTTCCTGTGCTATCAAGACATTTTTGTCTAATGCATACAAAAGAAATGAATTTTGTAAACTTCTTGAACGCAGGTCTGATTAGTTGCGTTTGGCTTAGCTCCATTCCTTTTCAAGTGATGAGAAGAGAAAAACCTCCATGGCAAGGGAAAGGATGCTGATTTTTAGATCTTATTAAGAGAAAAAAATAATGTGATATCATACAGTAAAAGAATCATTAGCATACTTTATTAAAAGCTGTGGATTTTTTGTTAATCATGATTACTATTTTAATCATGATTTAAAAAAAAAAAAAACCCACAAGGGTTTCACTGCAAAAAGCAATTGCTTGAAGCTAGCCCAGTGGCTCGCTGGCAACATTGTGCGCTGCCAGGCGGAAGAGCCAGGCTCAGTTTTGAGGTGCAGCTTTCGCTCTCCTAGCCAGTGGAGGAGGGCATTCCCCGCCCCTGAGCGGGGAGCCTCCAACCATCCCTCAACGATGACAGCTACCGGCTGGACTTACTGTAACTCTTTTACCGGGTCCCGGAGGAAATCGGAGGTCTATGGCCCTCATTACAATGGTTGAGGCTAGGTGGGGGGAGGTGGTTATAAGATGGGAGGGAGGGAAGCCCTGAGTAGCTGTAAATGAAAGTTCATGGCCCTGTAACCCAATGCGGGCTATTTTCAGTTGACCTGGAAGACCACAGGGGCAGAAGGAAACTGCTGGGCCAAACCAAAAAAAAAACCCAAAACGAAATTGCTTAATATAAATTTAAGATTAAAGAGTAACAGAAATAATTTCATTCCTAAAATAGTAGCTAGACATTTAAGACCCAAGGAGACTTTCTCACTTGGTTATGGGGGCAGCATCCAGTGAGATGCATCTTTCAGCTTAGATCTTCCTTGATCATGTTCTGCCCCTGCTGCTGGGCTTGCATGGAGTCAGCACAACTGCATGCAGAGAGGAAGGGAAGGAAGCCCTTCGGTAATGAAGAAAACACAAAGAAATAAATTAAGTAAAGGCATTTTGAAATGGTACAGACATGTGAAAGCAGGCATTTCATACACTCCAAGTGACATTTGAGTGAAGACAGTAAAACGATAGGCATGCATACAAACCCATAGCCTGATCACAGTAAAAGATATAATTTATGCATTAACTTTTCCTAATCTGCTCTGCAAGGACTTTACACATCTCCACTGTAAATAATGAACATGTGGATCCTTAATTCATAATTCTTGAGTGGAAAGTATATACCTTCTAAATAATAAGAATAAAACTTGTGATCAGAACAATCTTTTTTTTTTTTTTGCTGAATTCTATTCCATGGGGTGGGAAATACAGAGCAACAGCTGTTCTCGTGTGCTGATAATTGTGCCAAGAGGTCATTTGTTTTCTGTCCTCATTCTCCTCCATTCCTCAGCCTGCTCACAAAGATTCACCCACTTACACAACAGAACCAGGAAACAGCGCCCAAAGAGAACCACCTGTGCTTTCAGGAAAACATGATGATCAATTAGGAATGCAATATGTAGGGTCACTTTTCCCTTCCAGCCTCTGAGTAATCAAATTATACTGGAGCTTCGCCCACCTTATACAGACTCTTGGCAGAATCCTCAGGTGTCAGGAATCTGATATGGAATTGGTCATGAAACACAGGAAAATGATAAAATAATAGAACAGGCCGACGCGTAAGTGGAGCTGTGTGCTTTCTAGTCCCCTTAGGCGTCGCGATACAGTGACTCAGTGCAGCCCTTCAGGCAGGCAGTCTCTAAGCAAGTGACTACAGAGAAGCTGACCTGGGGCTTCTCCCTCCAGTCCTCAGTCGGAGAGACTCAATTCAGGTATCATGTTGGTGGTGACAGAGCCGAGTAAAAGCTTTACCCGCTGAAGTGCTGATAAATAGCTTTTGCACTTGCATCTTGCCAAAACTGCCCTGTGCGGTTGTATGCAAACTTTTAGCCCACAGTGTAAAAGTGGGTCAGTGGTGCTAGGAAAAACTTTTATTTATTTATTTATTTATTTGAAAATATTTGTTAATCGCTTTACAGATTTCGATAAATCTGTATAGCTGTTCTTTATAGCTATATATCGTCTATGTACTGCAGTGAATTATGACAAATGTGCATGTTAATGTTTTAATGTGCACCTTGTGTAACATGCAGATAAGCATTAGTAACCCTTGCAAGTGATCTTGTTGATATATAATGTGGCTGCCTGTTTAAATATGCAAATATTTATTTATTTATTTATTTATTTACGGTTTTTTTATACCGGCATTCATGAACTCGTTCACATCATGTCGGTTTACAGAAAACAGGGGTGCGAAGAATACAACCAAAAAACATAATAAAACGTGATGAAAAGAAGCAGTTACAATTAACAAGGGCTAATGAACTGGGATTGTAAGAAATAAAGAGAGATAGAGAGGGTTAATTATATACAAATATACAATGTAAATATGGAGTCCAATATATACAGCTTCTGAGCAGAGAAATTATTGGTGGTGCATGTTAGGTGGAGTTCGGGAAGGCTTGCCTGAAAAGCCATGTCTTTAGCCTTTTCCTAAAGGTTAGGAGGCATGGTTCGTTTCTGAGATCTGGAGGGAGCTCAATACTATGGTATTGAGCTCATTATTCATAATCATGGTATTTACAAAGGGGCATTAAATTTACCTTGGCTGCATACATTTAACTATACTCCTAGAGATGTATTTAACTGCCAGTACACCAACCAGGTTTGTGCGCTGGCAGTTAACAAGTAGGGAAAGGTAGTGTCGTGGGCCTTCTTCCTGCATACACTAACACTCACCCCCAAAGTGTCCAATCTGCCACCAGTTAAATTGCATCCCTTTCCCCTGCAGTCCATGATCCCCTCATTCAAAATTTCCTAGAAGTGGCTGAATCCCTCCTCCACAGCACCCCCATCCTCTTCTAAGGAGTGGGATAGTGACATGAGAAGGAGGAGGAGTGCAAGCCATCATGCTCCTATTGCTTCACCAGCCCTTGCCAATTCCCATAACCGACTCCATATCAAATGCCCTAAAAAGATGGGACACTGCTCTTTCTTCCATCGACCAACTCCTCACTCAACTTAACCTAGCTCTGAACCCCAAAAAAACTGAACTTATGATCATCTCTCCTCAAGCCATCAACCCCCTACCCACCCTCTCAGCCAAATCACCCTCTGCCCCCACTTTCGCCCAAACCGTAAGAGACTTAGGCGTCACACTAGACCCACAATTCAACCTTCAGAAATTTATTACCTCCACCATAAAAGACTGTTTTTTCAAACTACACACCCTTAAAAAACTTAAACCCATACTGCACCACAACGATTTTAGAACCGCCCTTCAAGCCCTCATACTATCCAAAATAGATTACGCCAACGCATTACTCCTAGGTCTCCCAAAGACCAGCACTGCTCCCCTTCAGCTGCTCCAGAACGCTGCAGCACGCATTTTAACTGGCTCCCGTAGAAACGAACACATAACACCAGTTCTTAAACAACTTCACTGGCTCCCCATTACCGCCAGAATTCAATTCAAAACCCTCACCCTTATACATAAAGCCATCCACAATCCCGACATGCTCTGGTTCCCAGACAGCCTTATCATCCGTCCCTCCTCCAGACCTACCAGAACACCCTACACAGCAAATATCCACACTCCATCGCCCAAACTTTTTCACCTATCCTCCACCAAGCAACGTGCAATATCCCTAGCTGGACCCTCACTATGGAACTCCATGCCCACCCAACTACGCCTTGAAACATGCCCCAGAAAATTCAGACAAAACCTCAAGACCTGGCTCTTCACCCGAGCCTTCACGTGAACATCCCCCCCCCCACCACCAACCCCTTCCTCCCTCCCCACACTATATCCCCGCCCCCTAAGCACACACCCTCTTCCCCTTCCCTCCCTTCGCCCTCCAAGTAAGCAACCGCTCCTCCCTCCTCATAACGCCCCCCCAGATGCTTTATATAAATAATTCTCCTGTATATAATGCCCTCTTTGTATATATCCATCCATACTATATCGCTTGTTAATTTGTACAGTTTACCCTTGTTATTCTTCCCCCCTCCATTCCCTGATACCCAGTTCGCTGATCAGTTCAATGTAAAGCCCAGTTGGCTACCTTGTGTTGTATGGAAACCGATGTGATGTTCCCCGAACGAATGTCAGTATACAAAAATTGCAAATAAATAAAAATAAAAATAGTGACTTAGGTGCCTCATACTTTGAATTGTGTGTGCATGAAATGTGAGGTTCAAAGCACAGAGCGTCTAGGCCACCTAAGATTCTAATATCCAATGGCACAAGATTGGCCTACTCCAGTCCTCAAAAGCCACAAACAGGCCTGGTTTTCAGGATATCCATAATGAATATGCATGAGATATATTTGAATACAGTAGAGGCAGTGCATGCAAATCTATCTCATGCATTTTCATTGTGGATATCCTAAAATCCTGGCCTGTCTGTGGCTCTCGAAGACTGGAGTTGGCCACCCCTGCACTAGCACATAGACCCCTTTATGACAAATTTCTTGTAACATATCTTGGCTGTAAACAATGAATGCCTGGTCTCCCAAAATAATTTTTGCACAGTATCTGTTATAGCAATCCCTTCTGTTACAATAAACCCTATGTAGAAAATGTGGTGAATCTACATGGTTTGTTTTAGAGTGGTGCATTGCTAACTAATAATACTTTAGTAACAGGAATAAAGGCTACCAACATGAGATGAAGATGAGGAAGTAGGGGCCCAGTTTTCATCCAGTGAATTTGAAGGGAGAACTTGCACAGAGAATATGAATGTAAACTCAATTTCTGGAACATGGAAGTTGATTTTCTAAGGGGTGGCAATTTAATCCAGAATTCAAGACAGAGATGACTGCAGAAAGATGTAAACAAAATATCTTTCATCCATAGTAATAACTCTGGTAAAATGCATATTTTTCCAGTTTTATGAACAATAGGAGATTTGCTTTCAGAGGAAATGTTATCAGAAAGTACTATTATATGTTTGCTATCTGTTTTTTAGATTTCAATTTCTTGCCTATGTCAAAACATCTTAAGCATGCACAAAAAAAGAGACATCCTCAGCTAAAATGTAGTGCCATTGCCGGGCCCTGTCACATTACCATGTGACAGGGGCCGACCGGTGCCATTGGTCGGCCCCTGTCACATGGTAGGAGCACAAGATGGCGCCTCCATCCTTTGCTCCTACCATGTGACAGGGGCCGACCAATGGCACCGGAAGCACCTGTGACATAGTAAGGTCAAAGGATATTGGCACCATTTTGAATACCGGCAGCCGAGGGCGTGAGTGCAGGAGATGGCTCCCGGACCCCCCGCTGGACCACCAGGGAGTTTTGGTAAGTCTTGGGTTGGTCAGGAGGGCGGGAGATTTGTTTAAATTCGCTCCTTTAGACGGCTGAATAATTCAGCAAAGATTTGTTGTATTCGTGGGGAATCTTGATACGTTTCGCTTCCCCACGAATACAACGAATATGGCCCTATAATTTGTGGATTACCAATACGTTTGAAATGAATGCACACCCCTAGTACGGCCCTCTGGTCGGACCCAGAGAGCGCCTGCCAGCAGGAGGCGGAGAACAGGAGGAGACTGAGGCTAGCTGGAGCTTCGCCAATAGCAACCTGGGGTTTCCGCAGGTTGAGCCCTTGGGTACCCAGACCGCCTGGTCTTAGGTGGGGCTCGCAGGGTCTCCTAGAGAGGTAGCACAGGTGAGTGCCCACCACCACAAGGGTGCGCGGTTAATGTCCAAACAAGATGGTCCAGAGGTCACAGGAGGCCAGAATAGAGTGTCTAAGCAGATAGCAAGGATCAAGGCCCGGGTATCAGTCCAGAATAGTCGGCCGAAGCAAGGGTCAGTACCTGAAGTCATTCCGGGCGAAGTCAGAGCAGGCAAAGGTCAAGTTCCAGGCAGCGGTCAGATGTGGTCAGTGGACAGACAGAGGTCGGTTCCAGGCAGCGGTCGGACGTGATTGGTAGACAGGCAGAGGTCGGTTCCAGGCAGTGGTCAGACGTGGTCAGGCAGGCGGAGATCAGATCTGGAGAGGTCAGCATTGTCAGGCAGGTGGAGATCAGGTCTGGAGAGGTCAGCGTGGTCAGGCAGGTGGAAGTCAGTTCTGGAAAGGTTAGCAAAGTGAAATAGCAGAGTTCAGGGACTAGCAGTCACCTGAAGGCAAAAGGATGCAGGAAATCTTGTTGCAAAGGCAAGCTCTGATTGTCAGAGCTTGCCTAGAGAAGTCCAGGAGAGATGACATCATAGGAGGGGCCTGCAGTCTTCGGGTGCCGTGGCCCTTTAAGTCAGGGAGAAGGGCGCACGCACGCGCCTGGAGAGCCCCAGGAAGGAGGAGGGATCGGCGGGCGGCATCTCTGCCACAGGGAAGGTCCGTGGGAGGGCCAACGGCGGCAGCGGCGCCACCATGCCGTGAAGATGAGTTCCGCAGGCCAGGCCGGCGAGGAAAGTGCAACGCCGATGGCGCTCCCCTCCCATCGCGGGACCCGAAGGTGAGGGAGGCCGGCCACAGGTTCCGGAGCCGGCCGTCGCAAAATAAATGGCTTGTAAATAAAATTGCCCAGAGTTTGTGGACATAAACGTATGAACGCAACCTGATTTCATGCATATTTCTATGCACGCAAAAATGGTCATTCTGGGGTGGCAGAGTTGGAACTTGCTCACGTGCATTTGATTTTAAAAGGGATAATTTTCAACACAAATTTATGGGCATAAGTGTTATAAATTTCCCCTACTTGCACGGCTCAAACCCGACTTTACCCGGGTGTGGGCGCCCACATGCAAGACTGGGCATACACATACGTGTTCCCAGGCTATTTTATAACATACGTGCATATGCCACATCCCTAGGCTCATGCCGACACACATGCGTATATGTGCGCCCGTGCTCCTGTTTGAAAGTTACCATCTTTAGGCCTGATTTTCAAAAGCATTTATGCACTTAGGGCCTGATTTTAAAAAGCATTTACATGCTTAAAATTGGTTTTTACGCATGTAAATGAACTTTATTTGAGCAAATGGCTTTTGAAAATTGCTATGATAGTGCGTTACATTTACGCGCATAACTGCTTTGAAAATTCACCTGTATGTGCATAGGCAATGTATAACTTCCACGGGTTGTTACAAAAATGACCGTCTCTGTTCTTATATTAAGGAAGCAATACTCACTCTCCAGGGGCTCCTGTAAATCCTGAGGGTAATTTTAACCCATGGGGTTTGCAGCAATAATGAAAGCAAAACTACATGGGTAGGTTTGCATTCATTATAGCCTAAGGAAAAATTACCTGCGGAAATTTGAGTCTGCCTTCTCTAAGGATAACTTTTCTAGGCAAAACAATGCATGTACTTTTGAATAAACAAAAGTTTGCATGTGGTTCCAATCTCTGTCCCCTCACCACCCAAGGAAAGTCCTTCATTCCATGGGTAAAAGAACCAGCATTATTGTACAACATGGATAGTTTTACGCGCTTTCGGCCGGATTTTAAATCTGCCATGAACGTAGAAATTGCCACTTATGCGCATGGCCGAGCCCTAAATTGCAGTGGACTGGGAGGGAACTGGGGGTGCCCTGATCTCGTCGCCACATGAATTTGCAAAATTTACCCCCCACCCCCACCCCCTTGCGTGCATTGCCCTCATATACGCTCACACATTTTATAAACTCAGCAAGTAAATGTGCGCGCGCCGGGTGTTGCGCGCACATGGACGCGAGCGCGCACCTTTTAAAATCTACCTCTTTATGGGCAAAAATGAAAGCTCTGATTGACATGGGTAAAATGTTATTTTACCCACTGAAGGGGATTTCATTATCATTTAAATAAATAGCAAAGAGAAATATGGGGATAACAAGATTTGCCTTTTTGAGATGAAGGGTTGCCAACATAATGCAAATTTTTGAAAGGGACCCAGGAGTGATCCAGGAAACTTCAGACCAGTGAGCTTGCTGTCATTGCCAGGCAAAATGGTAGAAACTATCAAAAAGAACAAAATTGCTGAACATATAGATAGTCATAGTTTAATGGGACAAAGCCAGCATGGATTAAGCCAAGGGAAGATTTGCGTCACCAATCTGCTACATTTTTTTGAAGATGTAAATAAACGTGAATAATAGTGAGCCAGTTGATACAGTGTTATCTGGATTTCCATAACGCGTTTGACAAAATTCGTCATGAGAGACTTCTGAGGAAATTAAAAAGTCATGGATTAGGAGGCAGTATTCTATTGTGGATTGGAAACTGGTTAAAGATAGAAAACGGAGAGTAAGGCTAAATGGTCAGTTTTCTCAATGGAGAAAGGTGAATAGTTGAGTGCCCCAGGGATCTGTTCTGGGATCATCACTTTTTAACATATTTATAAATGACCTGGAAATGGGAACAACAAGTGAGGATTGTAAGAAATTATAAGAGTGCTTGCAAGACTGGGAGACAAGGCACGCAAATGGTAGATGGCATTTAGAGGCCAATGCAACATAAATACGCTAAAAACTGGCACTCGTATTGAGCACCCGTTTCCCTATGCACACCCATCCATCTCTCCTGGGCACACCATGCAAAATGCTAATGAACTGCCGCATTAAAAAGGATGTACTAAGGGAAACTGTGCGTCCCTATTGCGTCCTAGGCATCGGGTGCCCAGAAGATATGGCTATGTGTGGGTTAGGAACATGGATGCCCAATATGAGTGTCCATTTTATTCCACTGCAGTTAATTGACTGGCACAATATACATACACAATGGGGTAGATTTTCAAAGGGCCATGCTCATAAATCCCATGGTTTATGAGCATTGCCGGGCATTGTGCGTGCCGGGTGTTTTTTCAAAGGGACCTGGCCACACGTGTGAACCCCGGTATGTGCATAAGTGCTGGGCCTCTTTGAAGGGGCGGGTCAGAGGGCATGTTCTGGGTGTGGAGGGGCAGGTCAGGGGACAGGTCGGGACAGCGCCATTTATTGCTGTCCTAGAGCCTCGCGCACCAGCTGGCTACTGGCGCATGCAACTTACTTCAGGTCGGGCCCTGAAGTAAGTTGGAAAACAACAAAAAGAAAAGCAAAAAGGTAGGTTTTAAGGGCTGGGGAGGAGAGGGGAAGGGGAAGGGGAAGGGGAAGGGGAAGCGGAAGCGGAAGGAAGGTTAGGGTAGGGGGCAGGGAACTGAGAAAGGCCGGGACGTGCGCACACACCTTTGAAAATCTACCCTAATATGCACAGCCTGGAGTGTGCATAGTGTGCATATATATTGTGCATACAGAATTTTTTTTTTCAGGCAAGCATTTTTAATTTTACATGATGTTGCTTTCTGAAGGGCCGAACAATTTTTTAATATTTTCGTTCAGCCCGATACATGCTATAAGACTTAACCCCAGCTCCAGGCTGGTGCTAAATTTACGGTGTTAACAAGGGTGTGTTGGGGGAGTGCAGATTTTTTGCATTGCAGGGTTGTAGCTAATAGCCTTTAGGGATGTGAATCGTTTTCCATATCGTCTTAACGATAGAAATCGTGTGGCAGGGCAAGAAAATCGTCTTAGGCACGATTTTTTAGTTAAAAAATCGTTAAAAATCGTTTTTTCCGATTAGTGCGCACTAACTCGAGTTAGTGCGCACTAACTGAAAATGATACAATTTGACACTTTTCAGGTCAGTTAAGGTCAGTTTAGGAATGAATATGTATTCCTATTGGCTGCCCTCTTATTTATTCATGTTACCAAGTTTCCTACTGACAGTATATGGGGGATGGGAAATGGAAACAGTTGGTAGCTTGACAAAACAAGTAATGTGATCAGTCAATGTGACTAGAACTTGTGCCCTAACCCTGATACCAGGGGTATTGTGATCTTCCTGCACACAGTGCCCTATCCCTATTAATACCAGGAGTGTTGTGATCTTCCTGCACACAGTGCCCTATCCCTAATACCAGGGGTGTTGTGATCTTCCTGCACACAGTGCCCTATTCCTGATACTGGGGGTGTTGTGATCTTCCTGCACACAGTGCCCTATTCCTGATACCGGGGGTGTTGTGATCTTCTTGCACACATCCCGATATCAGGGATAGGGCACTGCATGCAGGAAGATCACAACACTCCTGGTATTAATAGGGATAGGGCACTGCATGCAGGAAGATCACAACACTCCTGGTATTAATAGGGATAGGGCACTGCATGCAGGAAGATCACAACACCCCTGGTATCAGGGATAGGGCACTGTGTGCAGGAAGATCACAATACCCCGGAGGAGTGAGGGTCAGGCAGCTCCCCCCTGTCTGTGAAGCCAGCCTCTCACTAGTAATGCAGGGAGGGAGCTGTCTCAGACTTCACCATCCTCCCCCCCCCCTTACCCACACACCATTCACTAGCTGGGACATGGGGGAAGTCAGGAGTGAGGGTCAGGCAGCTCCCCCCTGTCTGTGAAGCCAGCCTCTCACTAGTAATGCAGGGAGGGAGCTGTCTCAGACTTCACCATCCACCCCCCCCCCCCCTCACCCACACACCATTCACTAGCTGGGACATGGGGGAAGTCAGGAGTGAGGGTCAGGCAGCTCCCCCCTGTCTGTGAAGCCAGCCTCTCACTAGTAATGCAGGGAGGGAGCTGTCTCAGACTTCACCATCCTCCCCCCCCCCCTCCACCCACACACCATTCACTAGCTGGGACATGGGGGAAGTCAGGAGTGAGGGTCAGGCAGCTCCCCCCTGTCTGCGAAGCCAGCCTCTCACTAGTAATGCAGGGAGGGAGCTGTCTCAGACTTCACCATCCTCCCCCCCCCCTCACCCACACACCATTCACTAGCTGGGACATGGGGGAAGTCAGGAGTGAGGGTCAGGCAGCTCCCCCCTGTCTGTGAAGCCAGCCTCTCACTAGTAATGCAGGGAGGGAGCTGTCTCAGACTTCACCATCCTCCCCCCCCCCCTCACCCACACACCATTCACTAGCTGGGACATGGGGGAAGTCAGGAGTGAGGGCCAGGCAGCTCCCCCCTGTCTGTGAAGCCAGCCTCTCACTAGTAATGCAGGGAGGGAGCTGTCTCAGACTTCACCATCCTCCCCCCCCCCCCTCACCCACACACCATTCACTAGCTGGGACATGGGGGAAGTCAGGAGTGAGGGTCAGGCAGCTCCCCCCTGTCTGTGAAGCCAGCCTCTCACTAGTAATGCAGGGAGGGAGCTGTCTCAGACTTCACCATCCACCCCCCCCCCCCCCTCACCCACACACCATTCACTAGCTGGGACATGGGGGAAGTCAGGAGTGAGGGTCAGGCAGCTCCCCCCTGTCTGTGAAGCCAGCCTCTCACTAGTAATGCAGGGAGGGAGCTGTCTCAGACTTCACCATCCTCCCCCCCCCCCCTCACCCACACACCATTCACTAGCTGGGACATGGGGGAAGTCAGGAGTGAGGGTCAGGCAGCTCCCCCCTGTCTGTGAAGCCAGCCTCTCACTAGTAATGCAGGGAGGGAGCTGTCTCAGACTTCACCATCCTCCCCCCCCACCCCCCCCCCCCTCACCCACACACCATTCACTAGCTGGGACATGGGGGAAGTCAGGAGTGAGGGTCAGGCAGCTCCCCCCTGTCTGTGAAGCCAGCCTCTCACTAGTAATGCAGGGAGGGAGCTGTCTCAGACTTCACCATCCTCCCCCCCCCCCCCCTCACCCACACACCATTCACTAGCTGGGACATGGGGGAAGTCAGGAGTGAGGGTCAGGCAGCTCCCCCCTGTCTGTGAAGCCAGCCTCTCACTAGTAATGCAGGGAGGGAGCTGTCTCAGACTTCACCATCCTCCCCCCCCCCCTCACCCACACACCATTCACTAGCTGGGACATGGGGGAAGTCAGGAGTGAGGGTCAGGCAGCTCCCCCCTGTCTGTGAAGCCAGCCTCTCACTAGTAATGCAGGGAGGGAGCTGTCTCAGACTTCACCATCCTCCCCCCCCCCCTCACCCACACACCATTCACTAGCTGGGACATGGGGGAAGTCAGGAGTGAGGGTCAGGCAGCTCCCCCCTGTCTGTGAAGCCAGCCTCTCACTAGTAATGCAGGGAGGGAGCTGTCTCAGACTTCACCATCCTCCCCCCCCCCCCTCACCCACACACCATTCACTAGCTGGGACATGGGGGAAGTCAGGAGTGAGGGTCAGGCAGCTCCCCCCTGTCTGTGAAGCCAGCCTCTCACTAGTAATGCAGGGAGGGAGCTGTCTCAGACTGGTATCAGGGTTAGGGCACTGTGTGCAGGAAGATCACAACACTCCTGGTATTAATAGGGATAGGGCACTGTAAGAGATGACTGTAGTAGATTGAATAAAGATCTGATGTTTCTGCTCTCCTCACACCAAACAAAAACAACACACAAGCAGAGAAGCCCTTCTTACAAAGCTGAGCTAGTGAGTTAAGTAGGAGGAAAAGTAAACATACTGGTGCCAGTGTGGCTACTTAAAAAATACACTTACCAACAATCAATTACATATATTTGAACTGTGTACAGTTCCAGCCAGGACCACCTTTCTAAAATGCACAGTGATTGGCAAATTCAACATGCACTAGCATTTCAGGTGCCTGCTAACAAAAATAATAAACAAACAAGTTCTAGTCACGTGAGTGCTGATCATTACATTACTTTTTTTGTCAAGCTTCCAACTGTTTCCATTTCACATCTCCCCAACCATATTGGTAACATCAATAGATAAGAGCACAGCCAGCCAATAGGAATACATACATACATATTCATTCCTAAGTGACCTTTACTGACCTGGGAAGTGTGAACACTTTGTTTCATTTTCTGTTGGTGTTCGTTAGTTTCCAGTTCCATTTCCCATCCCCCCAACCATCACCTCAGTGGTAACCTTGGTAACATCAATAGATAAGAGGGCAGCCAGCCAATAGGAACACATATTCATTCCTAACTGACCTTCAGTGACCTGGAAAGTGTTTATTTGTATCATTTTCAGTTAGTGCGCACTAAATCGAGTTAGTGCGCACTAACGGGGAGTTAGTGCGCACTAACACGATTTAACGATTTTTAACGATAAATCGTTAGAATTTCTATTGTATCGTGTTCTATAATGTTAATTGTATCGTGTTCTATAATGTTAAGTTCTTAAGTGTACATGCATCCTTAACATCCTGATGCATATCTACTCTTAACATGGATAATCTTCATCCAGTTCTTTTACAAAGTTGTATCCCTGCTCGTTGACTCTCTCTATCCTTGTTCCTAGTTCATTGTAATATCGTTAACTCTCTCTATCCTCGTTCATTGTAATTTCCTTTCTCAGTTAATTGTGAACCGACATGATGTGTCCTACGAATGCCGGTATATAAAAATTGTTAAATAAATAAATAAATAAAATAAATATAACGATTTAAGACGATATAAACATTATCGGACGATAATTTTAATCGTTGAAAAACGATTCACATCCCTAATAGCCTTCTCTGCATGGAATTTACATGTGATGAGTGCTATTAGTTATGCTTTTGTTTGGATGTGCTCTGGATGTGTTATTTCCCATATTGCATTGGGCATTAGTCTATCATGTCCAAAACACACATCCAACCACACAATAAGCACTGGGCTTGATGGACTGTTGGTCTAACCCAGTATGGCAAATCTATTGTTCTTATGTTCTTATTTTCAAATTCACATTTTCCATGGGTGTCTCTTTTTTGTGCCTCTAGTCTATTCAACACAAGCAATCTCTGGTTGACCAGTACAGTTCCCTTATACGGACAAAAGAATAGAGTTCTTTTGACTCTAAGAGGTAAATGGAGTTTTAACTAATTAATTTTAACCATTGTCTTATTATATGAAACTTTCCATGTCTCTTGATCTATATGTTTGTCTTGATTAGATTGTAGCTCTATTGAGTAGGGTCTGTCTCTTATGTGTTGTTTGTACAGCACTGCATAGGTCAAGTAGCACTATAAAAATGTTAAGTAGTACTAGTAGTAGTAGTAGTAGTAGTAGTAGCAAATACTATTTACAGATCCTAAACACTACATACATACTAGCACTAGAACCAAGTGATATACAAACATAATTTAAAGGTATGATGACACTAAACGCATTGTGAAATTCAAAATAAAATCTAGTCTTGTTTTAAATGAGAGAGCTGAAACACAGTTTAGCATCACTGGAAGATCTGTGATCATGTTAAAGAGGCCCATACCCCAATCATTGGGACATTATATATTATTCAGGGACGGATTGCAGGAAAATATCAGCCCAGGTTTTTTTTTTTTCAAAATCGGCCCACAGGATATCTATCTGACTCTCTTGTGCATTTTCCTTGCAGCATATTTTTCAACAATTCCCAAAACTGCTAAATTGACCCATCATGTGACCTGGAACCTAGAAGAATTAAGCCAAAAAAAAATCTCCAATATAAATTTCACATTTTTCCTAAATAATGAAATAATAAAACACACCCTAGACCAGGGGTGAGCAAAAAGATCTGTGCACCCTCTTCCATCCATGCAATTGGTTGTCTTCCACCCCCAAGTCAGGTTATATCTCTCATAATCTTGGATTCCTGTTCTGGTAATAAAGTCTCTCGCCAACCAATCAGCTCTTGAACCAGTTGCTAAGTAATTTATGAACATAACATAAGAACATAAGATATGCCATACTGAGTCAGACCAAGGGTCCATCAAGCCCAATATCCTGTTTCTAAACATGACCAATCCAAGTCACAAGTACCTGGCAAGTACCCACATTGCAAGCCAGTGTCAAAAACATACATAGTCTCTCAGACTCAGACACCCACACACGCTCTTCAAATACTCAATTTGTATGGGTATCTCTCTCCCTCTCTCTCTCTGATACAAAGATGCTCATATACACACTCTCACTCTCAGTGTATATGTGTCACAGAGAAAGTGTGTGTATGGGTGTCTGTGTCAGGGAAAAAGACACCCATACACACACTTTCTCTCTCTCTCTTTCTGACACACACATTCCGCCATTGTACCCCCATTCCAGTACTGCCACATCATTATCTAAAAATGTTTTGCTAACTACCTGCCCTTCCCCAGCCTGCAGTAACCCTCTTCCTCTCCCATTCCCATTCTCATTCCCATCCCTACCCCTTCATATCACCACCATTCCAGAATAATCACTGGTTCCACAGTCAGCTGACCCTTTCTGGAGGAATGTCTAGCCCACAGAAGCCTCCCCAAAACTGCACAGGAACTTTCTTTTGAGTCACTCCATCCCTTTTCTGACTGTAGCTTTCCTCCACTTCTCTGAATCCCCTGCCACTACTCCAGTGCATTCCCATTGGCTGAGTGCTACAGAGTCTGTTGCTTTTTTTTTTTTTAATTTTTGAAATTTTTCAAATACATTTCAAGAAATATACTTGAATTTGCAAAAAAGAGACAGAATGAATACAAGTTTCCAAAAAAGAAAATAATCAAATGAATAATAGATGTCTCTTATGATCCAAGTCCTCTAAAAGAGGATCCAAAACACAACCTCAGGAAATAAGAAAAAAAACAGACATTCAGAAATCATACTTATTTGCAACACTGAGTAGTCTCCAATATATTTGTTAGATCAATCTAAGAAGACTCAGTTGGTGAAAGGACTTGAAACCCTTTTTAAATGCTGGAATATAATAAACTCTTGAGACCAAGGGCAGTTTGTTCAGGAATTTTAAGAACTTCTAGTAAATATGTCTTCCACATTTCCTTAGGAGGGACTGTAGGATCTTTTGGAAAGTTAATAATACGTAAATTCCTCCCCTGCACTTGGTTTTCCATCTACTCCAGTCTGTTAGTTAGAAACTGATTTTCTTTAATCATGGGTTGTTGAGCTGCTGATACACTTCCAATTTCCATTTTAAGATTATCACAGGAATTGTTTATTCATAGAAATGCCTCTTTCTACCATTTTCAAATGGTTATCTAACAAACCCAAAGAAGTAACCACAGTGTTTATTTGTTTAAAAATATTATAATTCAAAGTTTGTATCGCCTCCCAAATGGATTCCAGAGTAATGGAAGAGGGTCTTACCAGTTCAGGCATCGATATTCCAGCTGTAACAGATATTCCGCCTTCCAACTTCCATAGAGCAGTGCAGCTAGCATTGTCCATGGGATCCCTGAAGATTTCAAGGGGCACTGGATCTTGTCCCAATGCAACCACCGCTTCAAAATGCGAAAGGCAAACCTCTTTAACAGCGAGGGACGCCGATCCACCGAGCGTTTACGCTTTTCTAGTCTCTGCGGGATTCACCGGGGCCATCCGTTGCTCCGGGGAGAGAGATGTCAACAGTTCAGGGAGGGTGTCATATTCCTCTTCTTCCCAACTCACCTCCAGCGAACCTTCTCCCGGATTGAAAGTTCCCCGACGCACATGGGCACCCATCAGGCCCAGGACTTGGAGTGGAGAAAGTAAAAGCAATGCTTCACACTCCCTGGCTTGGCACTTCCTGCCAGAGTGAGGCATATTGGTATAGTCCAGCGCCAGATGAGAACGTCTCAAGCGTGTCTTGCACTGGCAGCCATCTTGGATCCTCTCGGCTTCTGTATTGTGAGTCTGCTGCTTTTAAGGTTTCCCAGGCTCTGCACTGCCTACTCTAAAGGAGGCGAGGGAGACCAGACTAATCTATGCTGATCCTCCAAAGCTTAAAAAGAAAAATGAAGCTTTGGCCGAGACCGGAGAGAGCCTTAGGACCCAAAGCAGCACAGCCTCAAAATCCTGCTTTCTCACATGGATCCAGTGTAGCCAGAGCTGGTACAAGGGAAATCGGTGTCATAGGTAAAGCTTACAGCCTTGTACCCCCCAGCCCCTCCCTCCTCAAATACAATTAAAAATTATGCATTTATAGTAGTTTCTAACATTAAAAAAGACAGTCAAAGTAAATTTTTATTAGGCAAAAGTATCACTAACAGCATGTACATTATGGGGTCGATTTTAAAAAGCACGTGTGCACATTGACATGCCGATTTTATAACATGTGTGCGTCGGCACACACGTTATAAAATATATTACCCACATGCACGTGTGCTGGATTTTCATGTATGCATATGAATGTGCGGATGGGTGGCCTGCTCTGTGCGCACGGGGCAGGAGAAATTTTAGAATAATACACACAGCAACGTGAGTAGGGCTTCCCCAGTTCCCTCCCAGTCCACTCCAATAAAGGAGTGGACTTGAAGGGAACTTCTTTACCCCAACCCTATCCTTCCTCCCTCTTCCTCTCTTCTCCCTGACCTCTAAACTAACCCTATCTATCCCCATTTTTTTTATTTTTGTACTTACTGGGCCTCCAGAGCAGAAGCAATCTCCGCACGCCAGCCAGATGCCGGTGCATGCTTACCCGGGACAGCGTCTAATGGAACTGTCCCACCCATAATTGGGGGTTATGCGCATGGCTGGGCCCATTCTAAAATGCGTGCGGCACACTCAAGGCCACGCCACATGTGTAACCTCTATTTTTTTTTTATTTTATATTATTTCTTTATTCAATTTTACAATAATAATACAGAAATGGTTTTCCAGTTGTTACATATTCACAATCAATATAAGGATTATTAGTAAATGATAATATATAATAATATAATCCTATCCATCCCTATTTCTCCTAAATAATTTGAGGCAGGTATATAAGTCTCCAAAATTAATCAGAACAAATTAATTACTATGGAAAAAGAAAAAGGAAGGTTACCCATATTTATTTTATTATTCCTGAGTAGGTTGAGTGTTGGTCCTCCCAATTCCCTGGTTATCTATTAGGAACCTTAATTGGGAAGGTTCAAAGAAAAGATATCTAACATTATTCAAATGTACCAAACACTTACAAGGATATCTAACAGACATCCTAGCCCCCATTTGCTAACCTCTTGAGACATCTCTAGAAATTTTCTCCTACGAATTTGAGTGACCCTGGTTAAATCTGGGAAAACCCAAATCTTTTGCCCCAAAAATAGTTTATTCCTATTCCGGAAGAACATATCTAAGACTAAGTCTCTATCTGATGATATTACAAAGGTCACCAAAAGTGTACCTCTATATTCTATCTGTTCCTCTTCCGTAGTTTCGAGAAATTCAGTTAAGTTATCTTCCACTACCATACTAGACTCTCTCACTATCCCTTGCTCTTTCAATGCTTTAGACACAAAATAAATTTTTTATATTGCAGGCATACTCTCCTTTGATAATTGAAATATTTCAATTAAATATTTCTTGAACTGCTCAGGGAGATATGAGTTTTACTTTCGGGAAATTCAATACACGTAAATTATGATATCTAACAAGATTTTCTAAATTTTCAATCTTCTTTGAAACAATATTGTCATCTTGGAGTAACTTTGTTTGTGTTTCTTTGATATGTGAGATCTTTTCTTCAATTCCCCTTTATCTTTGTCTCTTGTAACTTTAACTTAGGCTGTAGCTGAACCGGAGATACCAGAGTCTGTAGCTGAGCTGGAGGTACCAGGGTCTGTAGTTGAGCCGGAGGCACCAGGGGTGGCCCAAGGACGGAGCCGGCGGCCTACTGCCACCAGAGATGAGGGACCAGGCACTGGATTCACTTGAGAGAGGTGAGGGGGCCGAGCCGCAGGTCTGCCATGGTCAGCATGCATAACAGTACCCCTCCTTTATGCCCCCCCTCCCCCTTGGAGGTCTGAGTTTGCCCGGATGGGCACGATGAAATTGTAGGAGGAGGGTTTTATCCAGGATGTTTTGAGCTGATTCCCACAAATTTTCTTCAGGGACATAACCCTCACAGGAAAGGAGGTATTCCCACCGGCGGCTCCTATGGCGGATGTCAAGGACTTTGTGAACCTTGTAAGTGGTGTCAGTCTCAGCAACCAACAGAGATGGTTCAGGAGCTTTTTGTGAAAGTCAGGATAAGACTACTGGCTTCAAAAGAGATACGTGAAACGTATTGTGAATGCCCAATGTAGGCGGCAACCGAAGCTGGTATGTAACTGGTCCCGCATGATGAATGATTGAAAACGGTCCAATGTACCTTTGTGCAAACCTTTGAGAAGGTATCTTGAGCCGAATATACTGAGTGCTCATCCAAACTTTCTGGCCAGGAAGGAATTCAAGAGCCAAGCATCGGCGGCTGTCAGCAGATTTCTTGGCCCGGGATTCAGCTTGGTGTAAGCAAAGGTTCGTCTGTTCCCAGAGTGCCTTGAGGGCATCAGCTGTGGCCTATGCAGCAGGCTAGGGTACTGTTAATGGTATGGGCAATGGTAGTCGTGGTTGCTTCCCATAGACGATGGAGAAGGGCAACGTACCTGTAGCAGTGGCAATCTGGAAGTTGTGGGAAAATTCTGCCCAAGGAAGGAGTTCAGACCAATTGTCTTGACGATCGTTGATTATAGGCATGGAGAAAAGACTTCAAGGAGCGGTTCATACACTCAGCTTGTCCATTGGCTTGAGGATGGTAAGCTGTTGTTAGACTCATGTTGATGCCAAATTTACGACAAAGGGCGTGCCAGTATCGGGCAACAAATTGTGGACCCCTGTCGGAGACAGTGTCCTTGGGCAAGCCATGTAGTCAGAAGATGTGGCGAAAGAACAGGCATGCCAACTCGGGAGCAGATGGTTGGCCCGGTAGTGGGGCAAAATGGGCAATTTTAGAGAATCAATCTATTGTAACCCATATAACCGTGTGGCCCTTGGATGGTGGAAAATCCAGAATCAAATCCATGGAAAGGTGTGTCCACGGTTCTTCGGGAGCTGGAAGTGGTTGAAGCAGACCCCAGGGTCGACTGACTGGGGGTTTTTGTTGAGCACAAGTGTTGCAGGAATCGATGTATGCTTTAGCGTCAGAGACCATAGTGGGCCACCAGAAGAACAGCTGGAACAGCGCCAGAGTTTGTGCTCGCCCTGGGTGACCGGCAAACTTAGAGTCATGTGCCCACCGGAGTACTCTTTCACGGAGTCGACGGGACACAACAGTCTTCCCAGTGGGAACTGGGTGAGTCACAGACAGGCAAATACAAGCTGGATCTATTATGTTACCGGGTTCTTCCGGAGTATCTTCTGGCTCAAAAGAACATGATAGGGTGTCCACCCGAAGGTTTTTCCCAGCTGGATGGTAGCGAAGTTCAAAATTGAACCTAGAGAAGAATAAAGCCCATCAGGCATGATGGGCGTTAAGACGCTGGGCATGGCTCAAATGTTCCAGATTCTTGTGATCTGTGAATACGACAAACTTGTGTTAAGCACCCTCTAACCACTCTTCTAGAGCCAATTTGATGGCGAGTAACTCGCAATCTCCAATACTATAATTTTGTTCCGCTGAAGAGAACTTGTGAGAGTAGAATGAGCACGGAACTACAGATCCAGAAGCAGAGTGTTGGCTCAGGACCGGCCCAGTCCCAATCGTGGAGGCATCCACCTCGACCAGAATGGGGCAGTTTTGATCTGGATGATGGAGACAGGAACCAGCTAGGAAGGCTTCTTTAAGTTGCTGGAAGGCTGTAATGGCTTCCGGAGTCCAGTTTCGAATATCTTGGCCCTTACGAGTCAATGCAGTAAGAGGAGCTGCCAGGGTTGAGTAATGTGGGATAAAATGATGGTAATAATTTGAGAATCCTAAGAATCGAAGTGCTTTAAGACCCACAAGGCTTGGCCAGTCTTGGATTCCTTTGAGTTTAGCGGAATCCATCGAGAATCCCTGTTGTGAAATGATGTACCCGAGAAAGGACAGACTGGACTTCTCAAACAAGCACTTGTCCAATTTTGCGAATAAGTGATTCTCACTGAGACATTGAAAAACTGTACGAACATCGATGTGGTGCATAGCCAGATCTTTAGAAAAGACAAGGATGTCGTCAAGGTATGCCACAACCTCAGTGTATAATAGGTCTCTGAAAATTTCGTTCATCATTCATTGGAATACTGCGGGCGTCTTACAGAGGCCGAAGGGCATCACCAGATATTCGTAAAGCCCATCTCTGCTGTTGAAAGCGGTCTTCCAGATGTCATCAGGGCAAATCCGCACCAAGTTATACACCCCGCGTAAGTCCAACTTGGTGAATATTGAGGTCCCGTGCAGACGGTCAAATAGTTTTGAGATCAAAGGCAGAGGGTACTTGTCTTTGCAGGTAATCACATTTAAGCCATGATAATCGATACACGGTCTGAGAGACCCATCCTTCTTCGTCACGAAGAAGAATCCTACACCAGCAGAAGATGTCGAAGGACGGATGAACCCCTTCGCAAGGTTTTCTTGAACGTACTCTGTCATGGCCTTTGTCTCAGGAAGACTCAGAAGATAAGTACGCCCTCGGGGAGATGTGGTCCCAGGCAGGAGTTCGATGAGACAATCAAACCTCCGCAGAGGTGGAAGAAGGTCTGCTTTTAAATTTGAAAACACGTCTTCAAAGTCCGCATAAGGAGCGGGTATACCAGAAGAGGTGGCCGCCAGAGAAACCATGGGTGGTGGCACCACTTTACGTAGGCAGGATTGATGGCAGGTGGAACCCCATTCCACCAGCTGGAGCAACCCCCAATCAAATTGGGGAGAGTGACGTTGGAGCCAGGGTAGTCCTAAGACTACCGGGTGAATGGATTTCTCTAGTACCAGTAATTCAATTTCTTCAGTATGAAGGGCGCCAGTACACAGTTGAACTGGCTCTGTTGTCAGGAATATTTGACCGAGTAGCTGTTCTCCATAAATGAAAGCAATGCACAAGGAGGTCTCCAGAGGAAGGGTTTTTATACCCAGAAGTTGAACTAGATCCTTGAGGATAAAATTGCCTCCTGCTCCGGAATCTACCAGAGCAAGAACTGGAAAGGACCAGAAATCCCAGATCAAGGTGACAGGCACGGATTACTGAGGGGCCGGTGATGTTGCGCCCAAGTTCAGGACCCCAACTGAACTTAGGCCAGGAAGTTTCCCGGACAGACTGGGCAGACCTGTAGATGATGGCCAGGTGCTCCACAATACAAACACAGGCCTGTTTGTCTCCACTGGAGGCGCTCTTCTGGGGACAGCTGCCCATGGCCCAGCTGCATGGGTTCTTCCATCTTGGCAACAATAGGGACCCTACCAGAGACAGGGCTGGTAGCTGGTGGCAAATGGGAATGAAACCGAGAGGGCTTCTTGGGCATCCGATTCTCCCAGTGACACTCTTGGAGGCGATGATCAATTCAGCCCATCAGGTCGATAAGGTCCTCAAGAGAGGAGGGAAGCTCCCATGCTGCCAACTCATCCTTCAGCTGCGGGGAAAGTCCATCCAGGTAGATAGTTTGTAGGCAGTCTTCCTGCCAAGTGAGTTCAGAAGCTAAAGTCCAGAATTTGATTGTGTTATCAAATAGGCTTCTTTGGCCTTGATGAAGGTGTAGCAAATTGGTGCTTGCCACGGCATGCCGCCCAGCATCATCGAAGGTCCACTGGACCATGGCCACAAATCGAGTCAGTTCCTGTGTAAACAGGAAAGAGACAATACACAGACTACCTGTAGAAGAGAGACTGATCGCTCCCACATTGGAGAAGCCCAAGCCAAAGCCTTCCCTTCGAGACAAGACAAGATAAAGGTGACCTTTGTTAATTCATCTTGAAAGACGGAAGACTGCAGAGCAAACTACATGTAGCATTGGTTGATAAACCCTCTGCAGAGCTTGGAGTCACCGTTGAAATGAGGTGGAGCTGGTAGGGCCAACAAAGCTCTTGGAGTGGAAGGAGATGGCTGTTGGTGAAAAGAAGCTGGTACTGGAACTGGGTTGCTGGTTAGGGCATCAAGCCTGGCATGAAGACGCTCAAGAGAGGAGGCCAATGCCTCGAGAAACTGTTGCCGTTCTTGTAATTTTGAGGTGAGGCCAGGGATGGCCTGGAGGGTACACAGCTCCACTGAGTCCATGGCCTTTGCAACCTGTTGCACCGGAGGTATTCCCTTGGGCCGAGGTGGGGTTAACGCAACCCATAGGAAGGGTCCTACGGATCCCCACCGTCGGCAGGCAAAATGGGCTGATGGATGGAGGCCAGCTGGCACTTCACCAATACCAGCCCTCGCTCCCCGCGGGTTGAACCTTTGGGTACCGGGGCCAGCTGGACTTAGGTAGGCCTCTATATGTCGTCGTCAATGGGAGGATCGAGGTCAGCCCAGAGACAGCAACAGAGAAATGGTACAGTCTGTACTGGACGAGGTAGAGTCCCAGAGACCCAGGCGCCAAAGGAACAAAGTCAGACAGGGGGCGCCCGAGCAAGAGCAGGCCGAAGCCTGAATAGGCCAAGTCCAGGACGTAGACTGAAAAGGCATCATAAGGCAAGCTTGAGTCAGGGCCAGCAGCACTCTGGAAGCAGTGGCAAGCAGGGTTGAGGTCTGAGTAAAGAGATAGTCAAACGAAGTCAGGCAATGCAGAGGTCTGGGTCTGGAGAGAGTCAATGGTGTGGTCAGGCAGAGTAGAGGTCCAGGCTGGGAGAGAGTCAACAGCATGGTCAGACAAAGCAGAGGTCTGGGCTTGGAGAGAGTCAATGGTGTGGTCAGGCAAAGCAGAGGTCCGGGCTTGCAGAGAGTCAACGGTGTGGTCAGGCAAAGCAGAGGTCCGGGCTTGGAGAGAATCAACGGCGTGGTCAGGCAAAGCAGAGGTCCAGACTTGGAGAGAGTCTGCTTTGTGGTCAGGCAGACTCTCTCCAAGTCTGCACCTCTGCTTGGATCTCGATCTCCTGGACCTCTGCTTGGATCTCAACCTCCTAGACCTCGACCTCCTGGACCACAAAGCAGAGGTCGAGATCTGCTTGGATCTCGACCTCTGCTTTGTGGTCAGGCAAAGCAGAGGTCGAGATCCAAGAAGGCAATCCGAGGGTAGGTTGGAGAACAGGAACACAGGAACGAGGAAACCAGGAATAGGAGTCAGCGAGGATCAGGAACACAGGAATGAGGAGAATCTCACAGGAGGCAACCAGTACTCAACCAGTGAGGCAACCTGTTGCAAAGACAATGCTAGGAAGTGAAGCCCGGGCTTATATACCGGAGCTCCGCTGACGTCATCATCTGGGACCGTGGTGCGGTTCCCGCCAAGGACCCTACTTAAGTCACAGAGATGCGCATGCGCCTAGGGAGGGGCACAGCGCCAAGTAGCAGCTTCTCTCCACGGGCCACGTGGAGAAGCCCAACACGGAGCACCAGGAGCTGTAGCTGAACTGAAGATACCATGAGGTATCTTCAGCTAAACTGAAGATACCATGAGGTACCAGGGTCTGTTGCTGAGCCGGAGGCACCAGGAGCAGCCCGAGGATGGAGCCAAAGGCCTACCACCGCCAGAGACATGGGACCAGGCACTGGATTCACTTGAGAGAGGTTAGAGGGATGAGCCGCCGGTCTGCCACAGCCAGCAAGTGTAACACATACACTGAAGGAACATCCAAAAATACATTACAGTGACTGAGAGAATGAATGTAGAGTAAATTTTAATGAGTCAAATTTGATATTAAGAACTGAAACAAGGTAAGAGATAGGGAGAGCTAGTCTATCAGTAACTCAAAGATGACTTGCAGGATTTAGCTCAGCTTTAGTGAGTTGTATGAAAGAAAGTGATAAAGAAAAATGGTGTCATTACTCAACCTATCCAATTGTTCACTTATACCCAGTAACCTCCAATCTTTCACTGATTATCATGCCTCCAATCCAAAGTAAGGTAGACAGGTCCTGTGCTAAGAGAATTTGTAAGGGCTCTGAGTACTCTAATATTCTGCCACAGAGCAAGATACACAGACTGCAGGAATTAATGCTTCATTAGTTCTAAAAGAAGAGGGGTCAGCATCAATTCCTCTTTAGAACATTAGTTCTAAAAGAAGGAGATCCAGCTATATTTAGTTGCAAAGTTATAAAAGATAAAGGCACACATCTATTTTGAATGATGTTCCTTCACTAGTTAGGGTAACTGAATTATCCTTTAATTTGTGACATTACTTTGCTAAGAAGTTCAACAAGACTCCAAGACACACTACAGGGAACACAATAGAATGCCAGAATATTTGTGAGAATGTGTAGCAGATTTCAATTTTTTAGTTGTATATAGCTTAGAATAGTAGCTCTTTTTGAAAATACCAGAAGGAGAAGAAGAGAGAAGACAGTGCACCCCAGAAACAACAGAGACTATACTTCAATAGAAGAAGAGGCACCATACCCAAGTAGCATTTGCCAGTGACAATCCTAGCAAAGAAAATGAGAATAAGGCTTAGTGAGCACACCAATATCAGTAGAAACTGTGTAAACAGGAAAGAGACAATACACATAGACACACACAGAGAACAAAAAGAGAGAGAAGTAAAGACCTATTCTAAGTTATACACCTACTTGCAGTAGTTTTTGGCAAAATTCCAGAACACCTGCAAGAGAAAAAGCAAACATAAAACATCAAAATCTTTAAATTCACTTTAGTCCAGCTAAATTTGTTAAGTAATTTGGCAGAGTTATAGAGTTAGAGATAGAGTACTTATCTGATAGTACTGGATGTGTCTTGGGCCCCAACATACTGAACCCAGTAGGAGACAGGGCTTCTGGGAGTGTCCTCTGAAAGTACCATTGACAGCCCTATCTCTTTCCCTTACCATTGGCCTGGGACACCATAGCTAAGAACATAAGAACATAAGAAAATGCCATACTGGGTCAGACCAAGGGTCCATCAAGCCCAGCATCCTGTTTCCAACAGTGGCCAATCCAGGCCATAAGAACCTGGCAAGTACCCAAAAACTAAGTCTATTCCATGTTACCATTGCTAATGGCAGTGGCTATTCTCTAAGTGAACTTAATAGCAGGTAATGGACTTCTCCTCCAAGAACTTATCCAATCCTTTTTTAAACACAGCTATACTAACTGCACTAACCACATCCTCCGGCAACAAATTCCAGAGTCTAATTGTGCGTTGAGTAAAAAAGAACTTTCTCCGATTAGTTTTAAATGTGCCCCCTAGTCTTTCTACTATCCGAAAGAGTAAAAAACCGATTCACATCTACCCGTTCTAGACCTCTCAAGATTTTAAACACCTCTATCATATCCCCCCTCAGTCCTCTTCTCCAAGCTGAAAAGTCCTAACCTCTTTAGTCTTTCCTGGAGGGGCTGGAGGGGCTGGAGGAGCTGGAGGGGCTTCCCTTGCAGGGCAGTTTATATGTCCTTCACCCCAGCCACAAACCTGGTTTTTCAATCCTTCAGGTTACTGCTGAAAACCTAAATAAGCAATGTAGGAGCAGCTCCCTGAAGCTGCTGCAGCTACACCACTCCAACTCATGGGCTACCAGCCAGCCAGACATTCCAGCTAGGGACAAATGGTGCCCAAAAACAGGTAAAATCTAGTATATTGTTTTTTCTAAGTCTTGTTTTTGCCCATGTATTACATAAGGTGACAAACTCAATGGTCTCTGGCCTTCCCATTCTTGAAATTAGTCCATAGGAGTCAGCAGTGTCAGGAACTTCATGAGCATAGCATTACACAGAAGATGAGAGGCAAAGGGGATTTACACCCCATTTGTTTCCAGCAAGATCCCATCCTGGGTCATCATTATCATTCTCAGAATCCTGGATAAGTATTCAGCCAGGTTTTGAATCCCAGAAGGGTCTATGGGCATACCCTCTGGAACACACACCTTCCACCAAGGATTTGTCCTATTTGAAGTTCCTGGACAAGGTCAGGAAAGCCCTCAGCATTTCAGTGAGGAAGGACAAAGACCCCAATCAGAGGTCTTAATATCCTACAGGTATTGGAAACTTAGTCATAACTGTAGCTCTCCCATTCCATAAAATCTTTTCAGAGCTCCAGACCATAATGTGGGACTCTCTAGCATTGTGTGCATTGGTAGCAGTGAAGAGGAAGTTGAAATATAAAGTCCAACAAGCTGGTAGATTTGGGGTAATCCAGTTGCCTAACCAGTTAATGTTGATAGAATCTGTTTTAAAGAGGGCTAAGAAATCTAGGTTCTCCTCCAACTCACTGCTGGGCAAGGACCCAAAACTCCTAGACAATTCAAGAAAAAGTTCTTTCAGAGTCCCATGCTGAATGTGAGGACTGCCAACCACCATGTGTTTCTGATGCAATAATCTACATGAGACTAGCAATGGAATTCCTGAGCAGAGAGCATGACTCTAGTTGCCAAGCCTTTAGGAAAGTAGAGGAATGTGAAGATACCTCATTCATTCTGTATACAAGTCATTCACTGCCAGAGGATCAGCTGCAGACATTGGAGCCAGATGAATGGCTTGGCTCAGGGCCAGCAGAATAAGGGAGGATGTCCCTTGCTTAGGGGACAATCAATTCAGGGAGAAAATCATGGAGACTGTCTTTCAGATTAAAAAGCAACATGCGGTCCTTCAATCATTGTTGTCCACAGAGGAACAGAACACCACATATCACAGACCTTCCTTTGTGAGCCAGTGACTGTACTATCACTGTCAGCCTTTCCAAGGATTCCCGCATTACTTTTTTCCTCCAGTTCAACAGCAACAGAAGCAACAGCTTGCCTCATCCAAGGCATGCCTTGGGGAAAGGCGGCAACAGAAGACAGCTCAGCCCCCACCTGCTAAAATGGGACTCAATGTTTGCCAGCTCTGGTGAGTATTATCAAGCCCAATCTGATCCACCCATCAAAGTTGACTGCCCTACAAACCCCACTTGTAGATCCATCTTTTGAGGGAGGATCCAGAAGTCCTGAGGGTCTATAAATTAGAGATGTGCTTAGTTTTAAGTTTTTGAGTCGGGCTTCGGGTCAGGCGCTTCGTGGAAAACTTCATTTTCCTACGTTTCTTTTTTTTTCCAGCAAAACGGACCGAAAAAAAACCCCACCCCCAACTCTTCAAGTTTACTTAATTACAACCCCCCCACCACCACCACCCTGATCCCCCCAAGACTTACTAAAAGCCCTGGTGGTCCAGCAGGGTCCTGGGAGTGATCTCTCCCTCTTGGGCCATCAGTTGCCACTAATCAAAATGGTGCTGGTTGTGCTTTGCCCTTACCATGTGACAGGGGCTACCAGTGCCATTGGTCAGCCCCTGTCATATGGAAGGAGCAATGGATGGCCCGTGCCATTTTCAAAGACTTCAGGGAAAATCCATTTTGGGATGCAGGTCCTTCCAAACCATGCCAAATTAGAGAGAGCAAGCCTAGCCATAATACCATCACGCTAGATAGGTATTTATATCTCTATGGGAGGCCCATAACTCGAGGTGAGGTTTAGGAATTAGTGTAGGGGTTAGGGACCACTTTGACATTCAATGTGAGACGTACGAACAGAACAGTGCTCTCTTGTGAACATTTGATGACCCTCAGAGTGAGGAAACTCATCTAAAGATGAGATTTGTGCAATGTTCTCTCAACCTAGCTTGATGGACTCTCTACCTGGGTAATATCAAGCTAGGTTGAGAGAACATTGCACAAATCTCATCTTTGGGTGAGTTTCCCACTCCGAGGGTCATCAAATGTTCACAAGAAAGCACTGTTCTGTTCGTACGTCTCACATTGAATGTCAAAGTGGCCCCTAACCCCCTACACTAATACCTAAACCTCACCTCGAGTTACTAGGTGGGCCTCCCAAATGGGCTGATATACTACAATGTGCTCTGATGGAGCGCACTGTTAGCCGGCATTTGGATGTGGGTTTTGGACGCGCTAGCTTTACTCCTTATTCAGTAAGGGGTAATAGCGCATCCAAAACGCATGTCCAAACCCCCGAACCTAATAGCGCCCGCAACATGCAAATGCATGTTGATGGCCCTATTAGGTATTCCCGCGCAATTCAGTAAGCAAAATGTGCAGCCAAGACGCATATTTTGCTTTCAGAAGTTAGCGCCTACCCAAAGGTAGGCGCTAATTTCTCCGGGCACTGGGAAAGTGCACAGAAAAGCAGTAAAAACTGCTTTTCTGTGCACCCTCCAACTTAATATCATGGCGATATTAAGTCGGAGGTCCAGAATGTTTAAAAAAGTAAAAAATTTAAAAAAAGAAATTTAAAATGAGCCCACGGCTGTCGGGTCGAAAACCGGACGCTCAATTTTGCCGGCGTCCAGTTTCCGAGCCCGTGGCTGTCAGCGGGCTCGAGAACCAACACCAGCAAAATTGAGCGTCGGCTGTCAAACCCGCTTCCATCAAAAAAGAGGCGCTAGGGACACTAGCGCGTCCCTAGCGCCTCTTTTTATCGCCGGGCTTAATTTAAATAAATTAGGATACTGAATCGCGCTCACAGGAGAGTGGCATTTTTACTGTATCGGCGCGATAGAGATATAAACACCTATCTAGGGTAATGGCATCATTGCATATCTCTCTCTCTCTCTCTCTCTCTCTCTCTCTTTTAACACTCCTGAAAAAGTTGTAGCTAAAATCAATGTTAAAGCCGTGCAATCGGGCTTCACAAAACGGTTAACCCAACCTACTCCTCCTCTATTTCGGATTTGCATCGCACCATACAATATGGTGCTATCGCATGCGTTAACGGCGCTCTTCGCATGCGATAAACCCTTAACGCATGTGAAAATCCTTAGCGCATTTTGATAAATGAGGGGGTTGGTTTTTTAAATTAATAATCTAGCCATTCAATACCAGTCGGATATGTGTTTCCTTAGTTAAAATTTGCTCACTCACAAATTTACTTCAATATTAGTGGGGATTCAATTATAATTTATTAGCCCTCATTCAATATGAGACAATCTACAGATATTAATTAAGCAAAGATTCCATTATCTTTGAATCAGATTCTAGAGGAAAATACATTTGGAAGTCATCTTTCTATAAATGAAAATAATTCCCCCAAAAAACCTAAAAATGTCACAAAAAAAAGGCTGTAAATAAATATTTAAAAATATGGGTAGCAGGCTAGAATCTTGAAGGGCCCCCATATTTTAAAGTGCTAGAGTTTTAGCAAAGGTCACCTCCAAACTACCTTTTGGAACCTTCCCACTAAAAATGAACAGAACCATTGTGCTACAATTCTACTCACACCCAAACCGGCTAGCCTCCATAGTAAAATATCACAGCCAATCGTAGCAAAGCCTGCCGATAAATCAAGTAAAATAAATAAAAACAGAAGAAATCTCCTTATCTAGGTCCTTCTTTCATCGACAAGGCAATCAAAGCTGTCTCTGTGTTACTGTACATCCTGGTCTAAACCTGGACTGAAATGGGTCTACAAATTTTCTTTCAGCAAGCAGTTCTAACAGTTGTAACTGCACCATTCATTCAATTAATTTATCCACAAAAAAATGTAAATTAGAAACTAGGCAAAAATTATTAAGATTATTGGGACTCTAAAGAAGATATTTTCAAAGCAGGCAGACGGCTGCAGTCTTAAGAGCAGCTGGCATAATCTCTTCCATCAGAGAAGCATTAACCACTCTCTTTAATTGTTCAAGAAGTCTCACACCACAGGCTTTTAAAGGCCAAGGTGGGCAAAGGTCTAACAAGCAGGAAGGGGAATTCATTTCCATTCATGTCTGTTCTGCCTCACTGCATTCAATTAGTTTAAAACTAGACCACAAAGAAAGTCCTTTTTGATGGACTAGCACTTGAAACAGTTGTTACCTTGGAGGAAATATTTAAGTCAATTCAAATTTGTGTAATGCTATCAGCCAAAAAAATTTGGAAAACTTTCCACAAATCAAGATGGAAACATTTTAATGTATATCCTATGAAGTGGAAATTAACAGCCCCTTCACAAAGCGCAACAATTCCCTCAGCCAATTATCTAGCCAAGGAAAGAAGAAGGAAAAAAGAAAAGGATTTCTTTAAAGAAACTACTGCTGCTCTATAGGTCTGAACAGGATCTAAACATTGGGCTTTATCTAAACCAGAACATGATTTCCTCTCATAATAGAAGTCAGTTTGTTTTAACAACCACAGTCCTTCTGAAAACCACAGGTACACTTTCCCTGAACCCACTGAGTCCCCATTGGAGAAGTGAAGTTGAGAGCTATTCTCCAATTCTCATGGTAGAAGTCCACAAGGGTGTTTACTGAGGTAACTTCAGGGATTTCAAAGAGATAAGAAAATAAGAACATGCCATACTGGGTCAGACCAAGGGTCCATCAAGCCCAGCATTCTCTTTCCAACAGTGGCCAATCCAGGCCATAAGAACCTGGCAAGTACCCAAAAACTAAGTCCATTCCATGTTACCATTGCTAGTAATAGCAGTGGCTATTTTCTAAGTCAACTTAATTAATATCAGGTAATGGACTTCTCCAAGAACTTATCCAATCCTTTTTTAAACACAGCTATACTAACTGCACTAAGTAACCACATCCTCTGGCAACAAATTCCAGAGTTTAATTGTTCGTTGAGTGAAAAAGAACTTTCTTCGATTAGTTTTAAATGTGCCACATGCTAACTTCATGGAGTGCCCTCTAGTCTTTCTATTATCCAAAAGAGTAAATAACTGAGATCTCAAATGAGTTTAAAAAAAAAAAAAGACAAATCTATTTTATTTCAAAACTTTTTGATGAAAATTAAACCATCAAATAAATATGGAGAGCCTACTACAATAACTTTAAGAAGGTAGTGGCCTTTACTTCAATAACCTTTAAAATACCATTACTGGAATCTGGACAAAAAAGATAAGGTATGTCCAGTTTTATAGATTCACTCCAAAATAATTTGAGAAAAGTCCAAACTAACATAGCAGAAATTAATTCATATGCTTTCCCTACCTGTGGCTCCTCAGCATAAATACTGAAATCACCCAGAACCAGTAGTTTAGGGGATTTCAAGGACAGCATCAATAACAATTTTTCTACTACACCTACCCACTCTGCTCTGATGGTTTGAAGAATAACCAGGTTGGGGGGGGGGAGGGGAGCGAAGGTTGCGAGAGAATTATTCCATCAGATTTCTCCAGCCAACATTCTTTAATAGACAGAAGATCAAAGGAGTAATCCAGGTTTAAATGCAAAGATAACCACATTTTCCTTTCTAATGATTTAGATTTTAATAGCATAACTTTCGGTTTTAAAGGTAGGATAAATGAATAGAAAAGGGGATATTTAAAGCAGCACAACTAGACTTGTCTATTTACTCTTTTCACCCTTCAATCCTAAAGTCCTTATTCTGATAAGCCTCGGTGGTATTGAAAAAATATAATTTATTTTACCGAGACAGGCTTTTTAAATTACGATAATATGTATATATTACATTGACGGCACTCTAATATAGTGATCCAAATTAAGCGTAAAAATACAACTTGTCTTTTACTCTCACTAGGTCTTTATAAGGACTCTGAGGTACAGAATCTAATCTTCAGGCGCTACATTGAATCAATCTTTATAGCTAAATCATAGATTGTGATTTTCTCAGTTTTTGTCAAGCTGAAGAGGAAATATGTTATCATAATGGTTTCAAATACAGTGTGCACAGGGCCAACGCAAATAGGGTATAACAAGCTAAAGAACTAGACCTCAGGCGGCATTTTATTAGAACGAGTGTTTACAGCAAACAATACATCCAAAGTACTTTTTATTAAGTTTGGACAAATCATTTGCCTGAGGATCCGAGAGCTGTGCCATTGAAATGTAATCCTGTTGATTTCTTTTGTATCTGCCAAACTAAACAGCGTAAAATGAGAAACTACAAAAAGTGAATAGTGAAATCTCCCTCTATAGCTGATATGTTAAATAAAGCAAAAGAAAAATCAAGAGTTGCATTCACAGAAACAAAATTTGCATGGTGTCTCTTGTAATACAGCGCCAGCCTTTAATCTTCTGGTCACCTAGCACAAAATGTATCTTACAGGTCTGCACAACTTTACCATTCCGGACATTAGTTATTAAAAGGATCAATTCACCCAAATTCACGAATTAAACAATTTTCCAGTAGGAAAAAGTGTTCAGACTTTATCAAATAATTACATCCTACATCTTGAAGAAAACAAATCGACCCCCTTTGTGTGAGTTTATAAATCAGCCCCATCCTAACTAGTTTAATGCATTATCTCCTTCCTCTCAATGAGCCTAATTCACTCACTGGTCCATTTTAAAAGCCCTACAAATGCCAAAGCAGGGAGAGACGCGCGTGACCCGGCCCGACATGAACTGCATGGATCTTCCGGTATGGGCACAAAAAATTGTTTCACAAAAATGGGGGGGCGTATGGGGCAGGGGCGGGACATGGGCAGGACAGGTCTGTACCTTGACGTCAGCGTGTAAGTCTTTACATGCACAAGCACACTCCGGGGTCCCCTACCATGTAACTTTACTTCTGCTATGGACAGCGGCCATGTAAGCTATGAAATAAAAAAAAAAAATAAGGTAGTTAGTGAGGTTTTTAAGAGTCGGAGCTAATAGGGTAAAAGGGAGGCAATTTAACTAGGTGGGTTAGGAAGTGCTTTCATTTGCTGGGGCAAACTGTGAACGAACTGGGAAAAGAGGTAATTGTGTCAGCACGCATGTCTTGTAAAATCCCCCCTCCCCCAACTTACACAAGCGAGATGGCATTTGCTCGCAAATGCACTCAGCAATATGAAATTGTGCATTTATGCATGAATAGTTGATTTTAAAACAAGCGTACGTATACGCGCATATATGTGCATGTGTTTTAAAATTGCCACATCCGTGTGCGCGAGCCGGCAAACACACGCTTAAGTGTCCGTCGTGCACAGGTCTTAAAATTTACCTCTACGCATTAATCCCATAGACATCGAATGGGAGAAAAGCCTTGGATGGTAACTTTAAAACAAGTGCACGAGTGCCCATACATGCACGCACGAGCGGACATATGCTGAAATTTTAAATCATCTGCACAGTTGCGCGTTTGATTTAAAAAACACCTACCGTGCATAAGTGTGCTCCTAATTTTAAGCCAACACTCGAGCAAATGTACTTCATGTATCTTCCTTAGGACTTTGGCGACTTTAACAAGCGTAAGTAAGTGGATTTTAAAACTTGCTCGCACAAAGTACGTTTCCAGTTTTACCGAGCAGTTCACCAGTTTTCCCAGTCTGTCTGGAGATTATCCAGACCCCTTTGGTTCTTCAGCATGCACTCCCCCCAGTTGACTCGGACCCCTCATCCTGTCATGTTAGGCCTAAAACCTGATTTCTGCAGACTTACACCACTTCTGGAGCAGCAGTAAATATACACGGCTAACAGCCAGCCATCCACTGTGACTTCCGGTTTTAAAATATGGATTTACACGGGTAACTGTTTACCCTGCCCCGGAATGGCCATACCCCATTCCCGTTTTTTAGCTCATGCATGCTCATATGTGCACATCATTAACTCACTTGTGGCCCACATGCTCGCTTACATGGGTCATTTAGTGTGAGCAACGCTTTTGAAATTCAGCCCTTAGTACAGCAGGCCCAATAGTTAGTATCAACTCACTTTGAGGTATTTAGAGAAAGGCAAGAAATCAAATCAAAATAAATAAATACAATAAAATGTCTTTCTGGAATATGCATAGTCATCTTCATGACATCTCCAAAATATAGAACTGAATGGAGGAAGCACACTGAGCATATTCAGTGCATGATATCAGCATGAATTGAGGGCAAGAAGCCAAAAACACCTGCAAACACTTCAATTGCCATACAGACTCATTTGAATTCTTTCAAAAACATATACCCCAATTCCATAGAAATCACTGGGAACAATGTAACAAAAGTAAAATATGTCTTGTGTGGTGGTAAAAAATACTAAAATATTTATACTTGAGCTTTAGAGACTTCCAAAAAAGTTTGGGAAGGCCCTCATATATGTATAATTTAAAAAAATCTGCATGAATAATGTCTCATTCTCTCTGTATAGTCAGGGAGAAATGCTTAGTACATTGGCCCCTTATAGTCTTCCCTTCAATCCATTTTGAGCAGCACTGCACAACAAGGAGGACCATTTCTTTCACAAACATCACAGCTCTGCTTTCCACAACTCTGACATTTCTCTGTCCATACTACCTGCCCTAAGATAGCATACACTCTCATATCAACAGTGGTGATGGTGGTGTATATATGGTATGAAGGAGGGTGTTGCGGAAGCGCGCCCTCAGGCCCTGTTAGGAGCTCGGAGGAATGGTCCCATCTAAGGTAGGATGTGAGCCCTTGGGCCACGGCACGACTCAGGGAGGAGCCCCAAGACACACCGCAGAAGGTGAGCTGGTACGAACACGGGTGGAGCAGGAGTGAGGCTGGAGAGAAGACCAGTCAAGGATTATCCGGAACAGGAACAAGGCAGGCTCAGCCCTCCACTGGACCTACACGCACCAATGAGATCCAGCAACACAATGCTGATCTCGAGAGTAGCCCTCCAGCCACTCGATAGCCCTTCTGGACCCGTCGCTAGGGAATGACGAGTGCGTGAGGCCAGACGGAGGATGAGGGCAGGAACATGAAGACTCAGACGATGAATCAGGATACTTGGAGGATTCAGACGAAGACTTGGATACTCAGGAGACTTGGATACTCAGGAGACTCAGACAAGGACTCAGGATGTTCAGAAGACTCGGACAAGGATTCAAGATATTCAGGCAAGGATTCAAGTTGCTCGGAAGTTTCAAGCAAGGATTCAAGAGTCAGGCGAAAGTACTGGGTGAGAACTTCATCACAGCATGTTTTACAAAGCTGCCAATGGCTGGTCGCAGACCACGCTGTACGCGAAGCAGACTCCAGGCAAAGACGTGGATCTTGAGACTGGAACATGATGAAGATTCAGAAGAGGCCTGCACCGGGATGCACCCTACACAGCCGCCTGAGGCTGGTCTCAGACCACGCTGGAGTGGAGCAGGTTCTGGCAGAGTCTTAGGCATGGACAAAAGCAGGCACAAGGGGACTCTGTAGACTGGGAACAAGAAACTCTGGAACAAGGCTTTAAAAACAGAAGTCTCCTGGAGGCTTGTGCGGCAGACGAGAAGAAGGCCTTGTACCATGGGGTGCCCTACACAGCCATCTCTCAACTAGCTTGTTTGTTGCCCAGGTAGAGTGTCCATCAAGCTAGGTTGAGAGAACATTGCCCAAATCTCTTCTTGGAGTGAGTTTCCTCACTCCGACGGCCAGCAAATCTTCACTAGAGACCACTGTTCTTTCCGTACGTCTCATGTTGAATGTGAAAGTGGCCCCCAACCCCCTAAGCTCATACCTAATCCCCACCTCGAGTTACTAGGTGGCCCCCCATAGGGATACAAATACCTTTCTAGGGCATAAGCACTATAGTAAGTCTCTCTCTCTCTCTCGCTCCGCTCGCTCCGCTCTCTCTCTCTCCTCTCTCTCTCTCTACTCTCTCTCTCATCTCTCTCCTCGGCTCTCCCTCTCTCCTTCTCTCTCTCTCATCTCTCTCTTCTCTCTCCTCTACTCTCTCTCTCTCTCTCTCTCTCTCTCTCTCTCTCTCTCTCTCTCTCTCTCATACATATTGTGGACCATGATAACCCTTTACTGGCCTGCAGCGCACAACGTAACATGAATGAAAGTGTTGTAGCTATTAGCCATGATAACTGTTTCCTGTTTTACATATGCTCCGCCCCCTGAATATAAAATTATGAATTTGCATTTGCAAATCGCGTTAACGGCTGTTAGTGCGATTTGCGGTATTATCTCCTGCGATAACACCTTGGAAAATGACCCCCTTAGCCAGCTAAATGCTTTTGAATATGGACCTCCAGATAACCTGAAGGTTAGCCATTCTATGCAATAAAGCAACAGGAGAATCTCACAGTATAACTTGATTGCATAAGCAGAGGCATCAGCAGCAGAAAAAAGAAGTTATTATTGCCCTTGTATAGGTCACTAGTGAGACTCCACATTGAATTCTGTGTACAGTTCTGGAGACCATATCTTCATAAGGATGTTGAGAGGTTGGGAACAGATTACTAAATGGAAGAGAGAAAGGTTACTAAAATGAGGCAGGCTATGCAGCATAAATGCTACAAAGAAACTCTTAACATACTCATTGGAGGAATGAAGAAAAAGAAGAGATATGATAGAAACATTCAAATATTTGACAGGTTTCAATAATTTCCAGTAATGTGAAATTTTCCATAAAAGTCATTCTATGGATGAGGAGTCCAAATATGAAATTGGAAGGATGAAAACTGAGAGGAAAGATGAGAGGATAGTAGAGGAGGACCGGAAGGCTCATCTGCATACTGCTCCCAGCATTCCCCAGGAGAGGAGTCCGGAAGTCACCGCAAGCGATCCAGGGATTGACGTCCACAGCCCCAGCTTCCAGAGGCCCCGCCCCCTTTGCAGTAGAGGAGGACCGTAAGGCTCATCTGCATATTGCTCCCAGTCACCCCCGGGTGAGGAGTCTGGAAGTCACCACAAGCGATCCAGGGATTGATGTCCACAGCCCCAGCTTCCAGAGGCCCCGCACCCTTTGCAGTAGAGGAGGACAGGAAGGCTCATCTGCATACTGCTCCCAGCATCCCTGGGAGAGGAGTCTGGAAGTCACCGCAAGCGATCCAGGGATTGATGTCCAGAGGCCCCGCACCCTTTGCAGTAGAGGAGGACAGGAAGGCTCATCTGCATACTGCTCCCAGCATCCCCCAGGAGAGGAGTCCGGAAGTCATCGCAAGCGATCCAGGGATTGACGTCCACAGCCCCAGCTTCCAGAGGCCCCACCCCCCTTTGCAGTAGAGGAGGACCGGAAGGTTCATCTGCATACTGCTCCCAGCATCCCCCAGGAGAGGAGTCTGGAAGTCACCGCAAGCGATCCAGGGATTGACGTCCACAGCCCTGGCTTCCAGAGGCCCTGCCCCCTTTGCAGTAGAGAAGGACCAGAAGGCTCATCTGCATACTGCTCCCAGCATCCCCCAGGAGAGGAGTCCGGAAGTCACCGCAAGCAATCCAGGGATTGACGTCCACAGCCCCAGCTTCCAGAGGCCCTGCCCCCTTTGCAGTAGAGGAGAACCGGAAGGCTCATCTGCATACTGCATACTGCATACTGCAGATTGAAATACGGCTTTCAAATAGATCATGAATAGTATGGGGGACAAAAGATAGACCTAAATTGAGGACTTCTTCCTGTTCTTTAGTAAGGGAGTAATGGAATATATTAATTACTGTTGATTGTATTTTGTTTTCAACCTGGTTTGAGGTCCCTCCCACTGGGCATAAGCCTGGGATAAAGAGTCTTGTTTGTATGGGCGATGATATGTCTGAGATTGCCATCTCCCTCTCCGGCCTCTGCCTAAAAAAGGCTGGTATGTTGTTCCTCTTTTTATATTTCTTGGGGGCTCAGCACCATCTGAATCACTAGAGCTGCTGCTATCGGAGTCTTCAAATGTAACATGTTTACCACTTTGAGTTGAAATTTTGTTTAACCAACTGTATACATTATTGGTGATGTAATCTCCCTCATCCCTTTTAATTTTTTAATTTTGTATTGTTTAATTTAAGAACGAAAGTCATCTAATTTGGTTTGGCATTTCTCAACCAATTGATTTAAGTGATCAACTGAATATTTCCCCAGCAGGGAAATATTTGGACTTTTAAAAAAAAAAAAAGCAATGTCAAAACGCTGTGCAATACAGTATATATTGCTTAAAGTAGCACTTAGCAATTGCAGATATAATTTCAAAAATACAAGAAATACGCTTGCTATATTTGCTCACTGTTAAAAAGAAAAAAAGAAAAAATTAGTGAGTGAGACCCACCAAAGAATTTGTGAGTGAGACCCACTAGGAGTGAGACCCATGATTATATATAATTGAAAGATGGTGAATTAATGTACCTGTAGAATTACAGGATACACGAAGCAAAAGCTATCGGTAATTAGTGTGAGTTACTATCAAGTTATCTCCACTAAATATATGTGAGGTCTCTACTCACTAAGAACAATATGTTTGAGGTCTCTACTCACTTTGTAAACTAAAATATTAAAAGTTTCCGTTTACTTGATGTTTGTCAGTATGAAATGTAATCCAGACATTTATCTCAAACACTCATTAATGGTAAGAAAAGGTATCCTATTGTACTGAGACCCAAACAATGTATTTTTGCACATCAGTTTAGTACAGAAATCAGTGTTCCATAATTGGGACTATGTACAATGACAAGAGAATTTCCCTGAAACTCACCTTTCAGAGAAATTTTACAAATTTTAGATTAGCTCTTTCCATTGCCAGCTTAGTTCTCCCTACTTGGGAATTGAAGTAGACAACTTTGGTTCAGTAAAGTATATAATTCTCACTTAGAAATTTTGATACTTGGCCTTTATTTTCCCCTTGAGGTTTACGAGAAAATCCAATTTCACTTTCCTCAATACTAGAAATATAATCTCCTCTCAACAGAGATTCGTCATTTGTAGAAATCACTTCTGTCTCTTTTTCAGTGTCTGTCTCTTCTATTAGCAAAAACAAAATGTCTCTGTCTTCAGGATTCTGCATTTCTTTCTCTCTTTCTATATCCAATACAGAAATTTGTAATAACTTAATATGATCTTGGTGTACTGTTTTGGAAATACCATTTTTCCAGATTTAATTTGTACAGTATTCTCTTTAGAGTTTATTTTCTTTATAACATAAATACTCCCCCCCCTTAGATCCTCAGTCTTGCCCAGTCTCATAAATCCTCTCTTTCTCAATAACACCCTACCTTCAACATGAAGTATCTGGTCTTTCTCTTTCACTTGGCGATTGTAGCATTTTTTCCTGGTGTTGCTCCTTGAAAGTTCTACTAGTGCTGCTGTTTCCCAAGCTTTCTTTAGTCTATAATAGTGATCCCTCATCCATCCTTCCAAATTAGAAATGTCTTGCTCTTCCTCATTGGTTTGACTGTAGAAATCAGTGGGAAGTCTAGGGTTTCTACCTAATATTAAATAATGTGGAGAATATCCTATTGATTGGTCAATATGGCTATTGTAGGCCATATTCACCAGATTTCAGGCAAATGATCTATCCAGTTTTTCTTTTCTGAATTTAGAAGAGTTCTCAACATCTTGAGAAGAGTTCTGTTAAACCTTTCAATCAACCATTCCCCCATGGGTGATAGGGGGTTGTTCTCTTTTATTGATCCTGTAGGTTTTACAATTCTTTGATTAAGTTAGACTCAAAATGTTTTCCTTGATCATAATTCAGCCAATCAGGTTCTTCATAACATGCAATCCATTCTTTCACCAGAATCTTTGCAGTGGTATGCGCTGTCTGATCTCTAGTTGGAATGGCTATTGTAAACCACATGAACATATCAGCAATCACCAAGATGTTTTCCATACCATTGCGGCTGGGCTCTAATACAGTGTAGTCCACTACCAGAACTTCTCCAGGGTAGGTTATATGGAACATACAAATAGAGATTCGGCTTTTGGGAAAAACATCCCTAGCTAATATACATCTTTTACAGTTCTATATCCAATTTTGAATGTCTCATACCTTTCTTAACCAGTAATATCTTCGCCTAATTCATTTCTCAGTATTTTCTTGAGCTAGGTGTCCCATACGGTTGTGCTTTATATCGAGTACATCTCTTTTGAAAGAGTCTGGAATTATTAGTTGGTAAATTACCTCCCCGTCTCTTGGGATTTTATAATGTCTGGAGACAAAAGTAACTCATCCTCCTCATCTGAGTCCACTGGCTGGGAAATAATGGCCTTTACTTTGGCTGTTAATTTTTCTTCTGGCCAAAATCTCTTTATTACCTCCAAGCTATCAATACTTAACAGGTTGGAAGGATTTGGTTCAGCATTCTTCTCTCTTCAGCAATCAGGATAACATATCCACATTGGTGTTTATTTTGCCAAGCTTATATTGGACCTCAAAATTAAAGATGGCAAGCTGGGCCAAGCATCTTTGTTCCACGGCATCCACATTCGCAGTGTCTAAAGTAATGTAGTGCATAATGGTCGGTTTTGACTATTAATTTTTTACATAGGAGATAATCTTTAAATTTGACCATAATCAACCACTTCAAGGCCAATACTTTTAATTTTAATGGACTGTACTTTCTGTCATTTTTCTCTGCCTTCCTTAAGCCTTGACTTGAATAGGCAATTAATTTCTTGACCCCATCTTGCATCTGGCTTAGAATGGAGGCTAATCCAAACAAACTCGCATCAGTTGTCAATATAAATGCTTACCATAACCTCGATATAGACTTTGACCATGCTTTTCCCTCTGCCTGTTACAATCTCGGACTGGATCCAGACCATGTCTTGCCTGCAGCCTGCCAAAACTAGAGTAAGCTGCTTCTAACACTTGCCCATCTTGTTGGTCCAAGGGTCCACTTCTAACCCCATCGTACTGCTTATTTCCTCTTCTGGAGGTCCAGTGCTCCTCCATCAGTCACATGGGCCTGACGCTGCTTCTCTTCCTCCCAGCTCACACGGCTCGATGCTCCTTCTTCAGCTGTATGGGCCTGATGTGACTGAGGCTTTTCTGTCTTCCTGCCCATGCGGCTTCTTCTTCCTGGGCATACGTGGGCCTGTTTTTATCACAACACCCGGAATTTTTTAGTGTTGTCCCGGAGACCCAGCAATTCCTTTAGAATTCAAGAGTCTCCAGGCCAAATCTGGAGAGTTGCCAGGTATATGATTATGGTAATCACAACAGAGAGTCTTCTCTATCCCCTATACTCAATAATACATCACATACCAAATAGGGGACCTATAATCATTCAATAATCCCACCATATTAAACATCCTAATGTTTTATTCACATATATCATTTTTATGCAACCATTTATACATGTAATATTCAACCATTACTTTTTACAATGTATTAAAACATCTCAGAAAGGCATCTCGTTAAGGATACATACAGCATATATAATCTTACACATTAGCTAAACATCTTAATGCCCATGTTCATTATCAATCCCCCTAAAATATTCCACACATACTCATCACTCATACTTCACACTCATACTACCAGTCCTTTTAAGGACATTACTAAAACTAATCCCAATGATAACCCCTTTATCACATTTATTTCAGATATATTTTAATGATACATTATCTATAATCCCAACAATGACCCTTGTTTCGCTCCTCAAGGCTTCCTCAGGGGATATGACCTTCTCTTCTCTTTTTCCTATTGTCCCAATTCTCAGCAATGTCTTCTACAGCATCCACTATCATTATACTTCAACTTCCTTATGCATGTGTCCATAACCGTATCCTCCACCTACAATATGCAAAATAAAACCTATTACCAATTGCATAACCTCTAATGTTCACACTAGCTTTAATCTTATAAAGCCACTTACTGATATATCCTCACATGAATACCCTCACCACTCATCTCATTTCTCAGCTTGCATATATCATTCTCATATTCCAGTTCTGTAAAACTAACATCATCCTTATTAAAACCCCAACACCATACATCTCACATTTTTTAACTAATCATCACATATATTTTCAAGCCTACCGCGATATTGTCACAAAATGGTGATTTCACCATATAAACACTCCTCTGTTTCCTCCAAGCGAATTCCAAAATCCTGCCTCATGCCATTCAATTAAAATATCTGTGGAAACAAAACAACTTCTAGTGAGTACGATTTTATACCATCTTTCACATATTCCCTCAAATAAACACAAAATATTACCTGATGTTCTTTTATCTCATTCTTTCCCTTATACAAACCGCTCCATCTCAAAAAACGCCGTCCTGCGAAATACCACAGCTGTAATGCATCATCGTACGTATCCTCATATATATCACATGTATAACCAATGAAAAATTTCCCTGCCCATCATCCGATCATGCCCCCATCTTCTAAACCACTCCCATAACTACATCTACCAAACACCCCAGATCAAATACATCATTACCTCGTCGTATACAACACACATTCAACCACTACACACCACCCCCAACCCTTCATCCAATCATATACTCGTATTCTCAACCAATCACTTCATCACAATCCAATCCTTTATATCGCTGTTGCGGACGGAATGGTGGACCCTTGGACTGGCCTGGCGGAGTGGAATGGATGAATAGAGAACTCCGCGGAGATGGAATAGGCCGGAAGGCGGAGTCAGGACGGATGTAGAGCTGAAGTCTTCAGCCTGGAAGCCCGAGGTCCCCCCGGGAGGAGCCCATGAGGACTCGGGCCACTGGGACTTAGGTGACGGCAGTGATCTGAGAGAAGACAAACCAGAAGTCGAGGGAGGCAGCAGAGACGGAGAGTTGGAAGCAAGCCGGAGTCAGGAACCAGAGAAGCAAGCCAGGAGGAATCTGGAATCAGGAATCGTGAACCAGAACAGAAGTGGGATCAGGAGCTGGAACTGAAGCAGGGACAGGAACAGGAACAGAAGATCCGGAGTTGGAACTGAAGCGGGACTGGGAACTGGAACAGAAGATCCGGAGCTGGAACTGAAGAGGGACCAGGAACTGGAACAGAAGATCCGGAGCTGGAACTGAAGTGGGACCAGGAACTGAAGATCCAAGCAGAGAAGAAGGCAGGAACACAGCAACTAACTACCCAAGGCAGGGAACCTTGTTGCAAGGCAATTTGGTCAGTCAAACGCTAGGCTTAAATCCTTGCTGGCGTCTGATGTCACTTCTGGGGGCGGCCCGCGGTCTGGCGGGAAAAGCACTTTAAATAGTTCCCCCTCGCGCACAAGCACCTAGGAGGGGAGGGGCCTGATTCTGAGGTTCAGCGGCGTCTCCCTTGTGGAGACGCCGCTGCAAGGAGGCTTGAGTAGGCCCAACAAGTGACGGACCTTGTCGCTGGCAGCCCGGAGACTTACACCACATCTGGAGCAGCAGTAAATATACGCGGCTAACAGCCAGCCATCCACTGTGACTTCCGGTTTTAAAATATGGATTTACACGGGTAACTGTTCACCCTGCCCCGGAATGGCCATACCCCATTCCCGTTTTTTAGCTCATGCATGCACATATGTGCACATCATTAACTCACTTGTGGCCCACATGCTCGCTTACATGGGTCATTTAGTGTGAGCAACGCTTTTGAAATTCAGCCCTTAGTACAGCAGACCCAAGACCCGCACACGGGACCGCAACAGTACCCCCCCCCCCTCTTGTGCCCCCTCCTAGAAGGACCAGGTTTACCAGTATGGTCCAGATGGAATTGATGAAGCAGGGATTTGTCCAAGATGTGACGAGCTGGCTCCCAAGTGTTCTCCTCAGGACCGCACCCCACCCAGGCCAGCAGGTATTCCCATCGCCGATGGTGAAAACGGACATCAAGAACATCACAAACTTGATAAGTTGGATCATCCTGAACAGGCGTGTCCATGGGATCAGGAAGTCTATGATGGTATCTGGAGAGAATGAGAGGCTTAAGCAAAGACATGAAACACATTGTGGATGCGCATAGAAGAAGGAAGACGTAGTCGGTAAGACACCAAGCCTACTCTTTCTGCAACACGAAAAGGTCCACAGTACTTTGGAGCCAATCTTCGAGATGGGACTTGAAGATGTATATTCTTGGTGCTAAGCCAGACTCGATCGCCGGGGAGGAAAACCGGTGCAGGTTGTCGGTGTCGGTCTGCCCACTTTTTAGCTGTGTTTGCCGCCTTGGTGAGCTTACTTTGGATAGAGATCCAGAAACTATGCAACTGCTGAGCGGATAGTTGAACTGCTGGTGAAGCACTAGTCATGGGCAGGGGTAACGGTGGCTTGAGTTGCTTGCCAAATACTGTTTGAAACAGCGATTCTCCAGTAATAGAATGAGTATGGTTATTATAGGAGAATTCGGCCCAGGGCAGTAGTTTTACCCAGTTATCCTGTCTTTCAGTGGCGAATGTACGAAGAAAGGTCTTCAGAGAGCGATTATTGCGTTCAGTTTGCCCATTACTTTGGGGATGGAATGCTGTAGATAAATTAAGTTGCACATCAAACGTTTTACATAATGCCCTCCAGTAGCGGGCCGTGAACTGGGGTCCTCGATCAGAAATTATATCCTGTGGAAGACCATGAATTCGAAAGACATATTGTGCGAAGAGCTGGGCCAGTCCTGGTGCAGAAGGTAACTTGGGGAGCGGGACAAAGTGGGCCATCTTGGAGAAATGATCCACAGTTACCCAGATGACTGTATTCCCTTCAGAAACAGGCAGGTCTACCACGAAATCCGTGGCGATGTGAGTCCATGGTTCCACAGGTATGGGCAAAGGTTGCAGCAGACCCCAAGGTTTTCCAGTTAGAGGTTTTTGCTTAGCGCAGATGGGGCATGAACTGACATAGGCGCGAACATCTTGCCTCATGCTGGGCCACCAGTAATAGCGATTTAGCAGATCCAGTGTTCTCTCACGACCATCATGGCCCCCAGTCAGAGAATCATGGGCCCAAATCAGGACTCTTTTTCGACGCGTCGCAGAACTACAGTCCTCCCTAGAGGGCTTACAGTCGTACTGGAAAGATTGTTTCTCACTGGATCCAGAATATACTGAGGAAGTTCCCCCTCTTCCTCCAGCTCCAAGGTTTGAGATAATGCATCTGCCCGAACGTTTTTGGATGCGGGCTGGTGTTGAAGCACGAAGTCAAAGCGGTTGAAGAAAAGGGACCAGCAAGCTTGCCGGGGGTTTAAGTGTTGCGCTTCACATAGGAACTCCAAGTTCTTGTGGTCCGTATAGACTGTGACAGGATGAGCAGCTCCCTCCAGCCACTGTCTCCATTCTTCAAAAGCCAGCTTGATTGCCAAAAGTTCCTTATCTGCTATACTGTAGTTACATTCAGCTGTAGAGAATGTTTTGGAGAAATACGAGCAGGGTAATAGTTTCCCCATACTGGTGCTTTGACTGAGCATGGCTCCCACCGCTATGTTGGACATGTCCACCTCCATTATAAAAGGACAAAGTGGATCTGGGTGATATAGGCAAGTATCTAGTAAAAAGGCCTTCTTAAGGTCTTCAAATGCTTGACAGGCCGCTTTCAGCCATTCCACGGTATTGGCCCCTTTTCTAGTGAGGGCAGTGAGTGGCGCCACTCTGAGGGAATAGTGATGAATGACGTGTCTATAAAAATTTGCAAATCCAAGAAAACGCTGTAAGGCTTTTAATCCTTTTGGGCGAGGCCAATCTTTAATAGCTGCCACTTTCTCGGGATCCATCTGGAACCCAGTTGCCGATACAATATATCCCAAAAAGGGAAGAGACTCCCATTCAAACATGCATTTTTCAAGCTTTGCATACAAGTGGATGTCCCTGAGAATTTGCAGCACTTGTCTTACGAGCTGTCGATGCGATTCCAGGTCCCGGGAATAAATAAATAAATAAATAAAACACTATATAAATGCTTGATGTTCCCAAAGACTTTTGCTTTTACTTAGAATTAGATAGATGTCAAGTATTCACAGAGTATTTGCAGGGGTCTCTGTATTCCCTTTCATGGCAGAATCTGCCTGCTACACTCCCAGAAGGGTGCACAGGGCTGTTGTACTAATTCCTGTTCTAGGAGATGGCTTTAACTTTATTATAGCAAAGGAGCCTCATATAAACCCCACTCCCACCCCTACGTCAACTCTTTGAGTCCTCACACGACTTCAATTCACATAGACAAAGAGGAGAAAAACATTGCATAATAATATAATTCAACCATGTACTCATAAGGAACGGCTTTAGCATACCAATTTTACAATTTGTTCTTCCACAAATATAAGACTTGGAAAATAATCTTACATAAGCACTAGTTTCCACTCTATTTCATTATACTTACAGAGCACTACAGATAAAATACCACGCAATACATTTCAGATCTCATGACAGTATTCTACATTTAGTCATAGAAATGCAGTGTCTACACCAAAAACCATAAGAGATGATATTTATGGACATAAATATGTAAACCCTACAGGACATGAGAAACAGGAAGGATATAACAGAGAAATTAAAATACTGCAAAGATCTTTATCTTTATTAAAAGGCATTAAACAATGCACAACTTCACATACATAATCTAAAACCAACATATGCATAACATTAAAACATCAAAACAAACATAGTCATAATGAGTATCACAAGAATAATCTCAATAATGCTGCTTGAACGTCCTCAACCGCTCAAGAAACTTTTCTGCCAAAAAATACAAACCGTATCAAGCACAAATATTCTGATTCCTCTGGGACAACTGAGTGGTGAGATGCTTAAAAAGAAATATTTTTAGCATGGATTTAAACGTTTTTAAATATTCCATAAGACGCATGGATTCAGGAACAAAGTTCCATAACACAGGCGTGGCCACAGAGAATGCTTTCTCCCTTGTATCTGTGAGGTGTGCTTGTTTTGGAGATGGCATGTCCAATAAGCTTCTCTGGGATGACCTGAGAGCTTGTGTAGGACTGTATATAATGCTTCTTTCTAGGACAATGAATCAGAATTTACCAGATTATGAACTATCATTGCAATTTTGAAATGGACACAGGAAGCCAATCAAGGTCCATCTAAACTGGCATGATATGGTCTCTGATGTATCTCCCTGAAATCAATGGTGAAATAGAGTTCTGCAATAATTGTAAAGCTTTCATGAGGGATGCCAGGAGCCCAGTATAGATGGCATTTCAATAATGCAATAAGGGAAGAATTAAAGCTTGCCCCACCAGCCAAAAAAAACAGCAAGGTCTAACAAATATTGCAAACCACAAAGTACACGAAGTTTTAAAAATCCAGATCAAAAACCTGATTTAATATGTTGCTGGAATGTTAAATTATGGTCAATCAAGACCCCCAAACTCCTCATGCAGAAAAGCACAGGCAGCATAACACCACCAATAGTAACAGATGAAGACAGAGGACTGGCATACGTGCGCTAAATAGCCATCAACTCTGACTTGTCAACATTGAACGACAGTTTATTATGAAACAGCCATCGCTTAATGATGGACAAACAGAGGTGAAGTTGTTTTACTTTGTCAGACCAATTAGACTGAACACGGATGAAGAATTGAATAAATTCTATATCCCTTGCACAACTCTGTTAACAAATTGCACATGGGTCTAGGTAGATATTAAAGAGAAGGATGGATATGGTGGAGCCTTGAGAGATTCCTGTAGGAACAGATGCCCATTGAGTGTTTAATATTGATCCTTATCTGGTGGGAATGCTCAGATAAACATGAACTGAACCAATTGAGAATGACACCAGAAAAACCACATTCTCTTAAATGATATATGAGAATGTGGTATCTAAGGAGTCAAGCACAGATGATATACTCAGTAACACAAGAACAAAACTTTTACTGCAGTCAAATAATGCACAAGAAGAAAATCTTCAGAAGAAAGAATGCTCTAGAATAGTGGTTCTCAACCTTTTTTCTGTTGGGACACACCTGGCAGATAATGCTTACAGGCGTGACACACTGAACACTTGACCATCTTGGGGCTAAATGTAAACATGTACACTGCATTCACAGGAACCCCCCTCCCCCCCCCCCCCCCCAAACAATGGATGCAGAGCAGAACTAGGATATTTCAAGTACAACTCGCTATATAAAAAAAGATATTCCGATTCTGGTGCTCTCTCAGTAAGAGAAACACAAACTCCCTTACTACCAGGTGCATTGTAAAATATAAAACCTGAAAAACAAACCTCAGCATATGTACAACAAAACTTCCATACCACTGCAACACTAATTCCAAGAGTTCAAACAGCAACAGTCCTTCCTATGAAAAGGCAGCAGTGCAGAACCAATGCATGTCCTATTGAGAATGAGACAATACAAAAAAGAAGATTGATACAAATCCCTATTAGTAAAATAGTCACCTCAGTCACAAATATGCATCCAACCTTCACCAAATACAGAATAAAAGACCACAAATTAAAAGTGTGGAGACAAAAACTGGAATGAAAACCTCAAAAAGCCACTCTGCATGCAGTGCAAAACTGGAGAGCTAGAAACAGAAATACATATCCTCCAACAATAAGCAAAGTACAAAGATAGAAGAAATGCACATTCACAAAACTGACATATTTTGGCTCTTGCACCCCGTCACTTCTCTTCCATGTCTCCATCATCCTTCACTTTTCCCAATTATTCCCTTTCAATCATCCGCTCACACTCATATCCTGATCCCCCACATCCTCTTCCCTGTGCTCCCTCTCTCCCCTGCTTGACTCTCCCAACCCTCTTCATCCCATCTCCCTGCCTGTCCACTACCCCGACCCCCTGTTTCCCACCCCTTCCTGCTCAGCAGCCTCCACACTCCCTCTCTGTTCCACCTTTATCTTCCCAGCATCCCCAACCTCCTTTCCCCCACCCTCCACAGGGTGAAGAGATCATCAGCAACATCACTCCCAGACTCAACAGGAGAAGATAAAGTTTGCTTCCCAACAGGTCCAGAACAGCAGGAGCAGGCAATGTCTCGCTCTGACCTGGGTGAAGGAGGAAACAGCCTCCCACTGGACCAGAAAGAAGAGAATGAAGTGAGAGCAGAATCCCATCAGGCCCAATGTAAGAGAAGTCAGCCAACTCTCACTGATAAGGAGGTTAAAAGACAGGAAACAGAGAGTAGGATTAAATGGACAATTTTCTCAGTGGAGGGGAGTGGGCAGTGGAGTGCCTCAGGGATCTGTACTGGACTCTTGCTTTTCAATATATTTATAAATGATCTGGATAGGAAAACGACAAATGAGGTAATCAAATTTGCAGATGATACAAAATTAATCAGAGTAGTTAAATCACAAGCGGATTGTGATAAATTGAAGGAAGACCTTGTGAGTGGAAAATTGGGCATCCAAATGGCAGATGAAATTTAATGTGGATAAGTGCAAGGTGATGCATATAGGGAAAAATAACCCATGCTATATTTACACAATGTTAGGTTCTATATTAGGAGCTACCACCCAAGAAAGAGATTTAGGCGTCATAATGGATAACACATTGAAATCGTCGGTTCAGTGCTGCAGCAGTCAAAAAAGCAAACAGAATGTTGGGAATTACTAGAAAGGGAATGGTGAATAAAACGGAAAATGTCATAATGTCTCTATATTGCTCCATGGTGAGACCGCACCTTGAATACTGTGTACAATTCTGGTCGCCGCATCTCAAAAAAGATATAGTTGCAATGGAGAAGGTAACGAGAAGGGCGACCAAAATGATAAAGGGAATGAAACTGCTCCCCTATGAGAAAAGACTAAAGAGGTTAGGACTTTTCAACTTGGAGAAGAGACCGCTGAGGGGGCATATGATAGAGATGTTTAAAATCATGAGAGGTCTAGAAAGGGTAAATGTGAATTGGTTATTTACTCTTTCGGATAATAGAAAAACTAGGGGCACTCCATGAAGTTAGCATGTAACACATTTAAAACTAATCAGAGAAAGTTCTTTTTCACTCAACGCACAATTAAACTCTGGAATTTGTTGCTAGGAGATGTGGTTAATGCAGCTAGTATAGCTGGGTTTAAAAAAGGATTGGATATGTTCTTGGAAGAGATGTCCATTACCTGCTATTAATTAAGTTGACTTAGAAAATAGCCACTGCTATTACTAGCATCAGTAGTTTTTGGGTACTTGCCAGGTTCTTATCGCCTGGATTGGCCATTGTTGGAAACAGGATGCTGGGCTTGATGGACCCTTGGTCTGACCCAGTATGGCATGTTCTTATGTTCTTAAAGAGGCAGCCATCAGCTGGCTGACACACTAGTGTGTGCCGGTGACACACCAGTGTATCCCGACTCACCTGTTGAGAACCATTGCTCTAGAAAAAGAGGGCTCCAAGGAAGTAGATTCAAGAGCAACATCAGAAAATATTTCTTCGCAGAAAGAAGGGTGGATGTATGAAATGGGCCTCCTAGTGGAGGTGGAGGACTTCAGGAAAGCATGGGATAAACAATAGAGGCTCTCTAGTTGCAAAGAAGTGGAAGGAAAGCCAGAGGTCAACTGGGATCTATGGCAACGCTCAAGGATTGATATTGAGCAGACTAGCATGCCTCTGCTATCATGTTCTACGTGGTGCAGCATCACCAGTGGGCTCCCAAATAATCTGAAACCCTGTCTCTGTGCATTTAAACCTCTATAAAAAAAAAAAAATCTTGTGGGAAATCCCTGAGGTGGTGATCAGAGCTTTCTAGGGGTCCCTTTTTCTCTCTTCCTGCAGGAGTCTACGGGAGAGAACCTAATTGCTAACATCTCTCACTCAGGCCGATACAGAAAAATGCGCGGGAGAGTCGGCGAGCGCCCTCTCTCCCGGCGCACGCACAGGCCACTCTCATAGACGCGCGATTCAGAAGGGTGGCCTATGCAAATTAGGGCCCGCGGTAAAAAGAGGCACTAGGGACACTAGCGCGTCCCTAGCACCTCCTTTTTGACAGGAGCAGTGGCTGTCAGCGAGTTTGACAGCCGACGCTCAATTTTGCCGGCGTCGGTTCTCAAACCTACTGACAGCCATGGGTTCGGAAAATGGACGCCAGCATAATTGAGCGTCAGTCTTCCAACCCGCAGACCGCGGGCCGATTTAATTTTTTTTTTTTTTTGGAGCCTCCAATTTAATATCGCTATGATATTAAGCCGGAGGGTGTAGAGAAAAGCAGTTTTTTCTGCTTTTCTGTACACTTCCCTGGCCCTGGCAGAAATTAACACCAGCCTTTGGGCAGGCATTAATTTTTGAAAGTAAAATGTGCGGCTTCGCTGCACATTTTGGGGCGGATTTTCAGAGCCCTGCTCGCGTAAATCCGCCCAAAACCGGGCGGATTTACGCGAGCAGGGCCCTGCGCGCCGGGAAGCCTATTTTACATAGGCCTCCCGGCGCGCGCAGAGCCCCGGGACTCGCGTAAGTCCCGGGGTTCTCGGAGGGGGGCGTGTCGGGAGCGTGTCGGGGGGCGGGCCCGGTCGTCGCGGCGTTTCGGGGGCGTGTCGGCAGCGTTTTGGGGGCGGGTACGGGGGCGTGGCTACGGCCCGGGGGCGTGGCCGCGCCCTCCGTACCCGCCCCCAGGTCGCGGCCCGGCGCGCAGGAGTCCCGCTCGCGCGCGGGGATTTACGCCTCCCTCCGGGAGGCGTAAATCCCCCGACAAAGGTAGGATGGGGGTTTAGACAGGGCCGGGCGGGTGGGTTAGGTAGGGGAAGGGAGGGGCAGGTGAGGGGAGGGCAAAGGAAAGTTCCCTTCTAGGCCGCTCCGATTTCGGAGCGGCCTAGGAGGGAACGGGGGTAGGCTGCGCGGCTCGGCGCGCGCAGGCTATACGAAATCGATAGCCTTGCGCGCGCCGATCCAGGATTTTAGCCGATACGCGCGACTACGCACGTATCTACTAAAATCCAGCGTACTTTTGTTTGCGCCTGGAGCGCAAACAAAAGTAGGCTATTCGCGCTCGTCTGAAAATCTACCCCTTTGCTTTCTGGATCGCGCGGGAATAACTAATAGGGCCATCAACATGCATTTGCATGTTGCGGGCGCTATTAGTTTCGGGGGGGGGGGGGTTGGCCGCACGTTTTTGACGTTTTCGGGTAAAGCTAGCACGTCAAAAACACGCGGCCAAACCCGGTGGAGCGCACTGTACTTACTGTATTGGCCAGTTTGGGAGCTCCTGTAACACCATGGAAGATTCCAGCCGCTTAGGCTGGCCGGCACTGTGGCCCATAAGGGAAAGCTGCACAGCAATCTTTAAGGATGTCCTTTCCTGCAGAGTCGTTCCTGCCTCCATGCACTGATGACTGTAGATAAATAGTTCATTTAACCAATGGCTCTTACGGAGTCAGACTCTGAATGTTGGAATTTTGTGGTGATTCCTGGGCTTTTTGTTTTCTTTCAGTTCTGCCAGTCAGTTCAGGAAAGAAGGTATTTTGCAGCCAGCTATACTGGCCCATGAGGTGCTGATGAGTCTGACACAGCCTACTCAGAAAGAAGAGCCTCATGGTGATAAACAGTTTGGTGTTATTTTGCTTAGCACAAGAAACAGCTACATCTGCCTATGATCACCAGTGGCTAGGACTGTTGGAAATAATTCTCTTTCCAATAAATAAATGTACTTGCTTTTGGAACATTACCTAAAGTAGTCTGAACTCATTGCATTTTCTCTCAGCCTGTTTCTATGAATACAAAAGTAGAATCCCAACTCTAGCACTTTAAGCCAGCCGGAAAGAGATTTCCCCATTCTGGGAAGGGTCTAGTCAACCCTCCGGTAGATTGTTTCACTCCACTGGGCCACTACACCAGGAGTGGGCAAACCTTTTTGTGCTGGGGCCACATTACAAGTTATCAACCGCAACAAGGGCTGGAGAGGCTCCTCCCTCTTGGAGCTCCTTCACACAACAATCAATGCATTTGCTGCAGGCATTTTGATATCCAGCAGGCTTAAGCACCATCATTTTTAGCATCTGAGGAGCCCTTTCAATCATGTATCTCAGTCTCTACCAAAATCAGCAAAACCTTCAGTTCAAGAGGTGCAAAGTGTTTTCCTGGCTAGCAGACTACCTCACCTCATTCACAAATGCAGAACACAGACAGACCTTCACTAAATAAGAAAAAGCAACTCGAAATCACCAAAAGCAAGATTCATATGAAGTATAATAATGCAAAAACAGAAATATCACCATTCCTCATAAAACAAAATCAAGAAATATAAATCATCAATCATAACAGTGAGTAAAACATACTGATAAAAATATTTTAAAACAGATGACAGATAGAACAACATCTAATAATTAAGAAGAAAAAGGATAAAAAAAAACCCCTAAACATTTCCCAAAAATCAATCAAAACAGCAGACACCACCCAATAATTAAAACTAATAAGGACAGTCCGATTTCCAATACATTTTGGTAAATTTTAAAAAATCCCCTTCTCTTTACCTGGAAACTTTTGATTTCTAGTCACCCCGAGATTGTAGTGGATTAGTGGGAGGAGGTGGGAACATACAAACTCCCTCCTCTCTCTCTCATGTACACACAATGTCATTCTCTCACAAACTCTTCCTCCCTCCCCCTTACCTCCTTTTCCTTCCCTCTCACTCACCTTTCAGTCATTCATCCATCACCTCCCTCCCAGTCATTCACTTCCTTCCCTCTCACCACCACCCTCCCCTTGCCTCTCAGTCACTCAACTCCTTCCCTTCCTTCTGTTGCCAACTGCCCCTTCTCGGTCCCTTCCCTGCCACCCTCCCCTCTGTCACTTACTCCCTCAATCTCTCTTCCCTTCCCTTCCCTCTGTGTAACTCACCCCTTCCTCCCATTCACTCCCTTCCCATCTCTCATTCACTTCCTCCCATTCCTTCCCTTTTACTCCCCCCCCCCCCCCTTTCCTGTCAGTAACTCACTTGCTCTTGTGCTAATTACAGTCCACTTCCAATAATAAGAATTCTGTTGTGCCACCTATCTTGTGCTGCTGGATTAAATCTGGCCAAAATAATGTCGCCTTTTATGTTTTACTGTACCGCTTATCTTGTACTGTTGAGTAGAGTCTGGCCAATCTTATGAAGCCGACATCTAGACATTTCGGAGCGGCGAGGCTCCTTCTTCAAGGGCTAATCATTGGTCAGCTGCCACAGTGTCCAAGGGTCCACCCAAACCCTACAAAACATAAAACTGCTTGTTTAAGCAATGTCTGTACATCAATCTGGGGATACAGAGTTTGTTCCTCCTCCTCCTCCTTTACAAGGTTGAGTTCCCTATTTGATATTTTATACCCACTGTAATTATATGTGGCTCTATTTTTTCTTTAATGTACTTTATATATTGTTTAAGTAATGGATCCCTTTAGTGGACTTATGGAGTAAAGTTGTATTTTTGCCTTTAGATAATATTGTATAAATGTATTTCCCTTTACTTTTCTCCTTTTCTAACTTCAAGACTGTAATTCTTGAAATAGTATTGAAAAAATATATAAATAAAGAATTATTAAAAAAAAAAAAAAAAAAGCCTTTGAACATAGAGCTAGCCTGGGATTAAAAACTCTTCCCTGGTTGAACATAAACGACACAGGTGAAAGAATTGATCAACCGAGATATTGGCCCATAGAGAACAGGGATGACAACTTCTAAATGAGAGAAGAATGTTAGTGGATTTTTTGAACAGCGTAGAATGAAATTCACCATCAGAGACAGATACTTGGATGTCGAGAAAAGAAACGCTAACGGTGTCAGTGTGTGAAGAGAATTTCAAATTGGGATTACAAGAGTTAAGGCAGGATTTTTTTACCCATACATATATATACACTTTCTGGTAGAGCTCACATGTTGAGCACTTATGAAGAACCTTTTTTCTTTCAATGATTTTATTTACCACCAAATTAAGGCCCAGCTATGGGGGCCACTATGGTCCCTGACATAGCCTGCCTCTGTGTTATGAAGATTAAACATTTACACGTATATCAATCCTTATTCTATTCATTTATCTTGTCCTAGTGTCGCTACATTGACAATATTTTTCTGATTTGGAAAGGTACAGAATAGATATACAGTTCTTTTTCCTTATTAACTGGCTCTCTTTCCCTCACAGACATATTGTATATATGTGTGCATGCCTATGGGAGCCTATTTGTGACACATAAGCTCTCACAGGCTTACACACATGCACACAAGCCCTCACACAGACACACATACACACAAGCTCTCAAGACATGCACACAGGCTCACACACACACAAAGGCTTTCACACAGAAACACACCAGGCTGACACACATACATACACACAAGCTCTCATAGAGGTACACACACAGATACACTTACATGTACACACAAGCTCCCATACAGACACACACACAGACACATGTACACAGGCTCTCACAGACACACATAGCCTCCTCCTTCTCACTTCAGGCAGTGGTGGGATGAGCTCCACTATGGCCCGACTGGCCTTTCTGCAAGTTAGCAGGAACACTGCTGGCCTCTGCTGGAGGTTTGAACTCTGCTGGCTGCCCACGGCCTCTCTTCTTCTTCAGCTACCAGTGATTTGGGCTCCACTAGTGGCCCTGCAGTCTTTCCTGCTGCTGCCTCCCCACCCCCAGCGGTTGCTGCCCCATGCAAATGCATGGTATGCACACCCTATCACACCAGGCTTGTATAGTTGACTTGATATGTCCTATCTGTGTATGCTTTCATTTGATAGTCTTCAACAGGCTAAATTTCCATAACAAGTATAAAGTTTGTTAATATTTGTTAATTGCTATATTTTTCCATGATTTTCATTTCCAGATCAAAAAATAACATACAACCACTCTGTTGCTGTTATTAGAGGAAACCTAGCCTCTGTGACCTATGGATTTCATATCAGTCTACATCCAGATGGTAGGGATTAAGTGTACCACATTCATAAAGGAGTAAGAATGTGAACCCTTTCTTTTGAAAATCTGACCCATATGGATAGCTTTCTGTGAAGTCCCATTATATGTGTTTGCACACCTGTATCATGGTATCTTGCAGGAGTTGTGTCATTTTCTTCTATCTGCGTTTCTGTTTGAAGCTTACTTCTTATTAGTTTTTGTATCAGATTAGGTGATTGCCAGAAAGCTAGAAGTGGACAGACAGGGAATATATATTTCACTAATTCTTCCAATAGAAGTAGTAGTTGTTGTATATCTTACATGGTTTTTCTTTGGTTTTCTAGTTCTTTGTTGTATGTTACTACAAGTTGCACCTGTTTCATGGTTCTACTATTTTAGTAGGTTTTCTCTAGATGCTTTGAGTTAAAATGTGATTTTCTTGGAGATTATTTTGGGGTGATAGCCCTTTTGTTTGAAAGGTCAGTCAGAAATTTGAGATAGTTCTTCCTGTTCTTTGTCTCAGAACAAATTTATTTTTTAGATTTTATATACCACTTTTCGGCACTTCAAAGCGAATGACATTCAGATACTGTAGGTACACCAGTACCATGTAACTGGTCTATGCATAATGGACATTTTTGCCTTTGAGGAATGGAAACTAGAAGGGTGAAGATAGTTTTATATGTCAGTTAGTCTTCTGTATACAATGTCCATTGTTGACTGAAACTGTAGAGTTTTAGAAAGTTAACTGTTTCCATCAACCACTCCATTTTAAGTTTAATTGTGAGATGGAATGCACTGAAGAGATGATAAAAAGATTCTCTTCTCACTCAGTCCAAACAAATAACTGCTCAATAATGTCTAATCTGAAGAAAGGTAACGCCTACAAACTAAACTAACGATATAGCTTTAGAATTAAGTCACTTTCATTGCTGATCAGAAACTACATTTTGTGACTTTTGCCACAGGCTATGCTTGATTTTAACATTTAATGTGCATTCTTCCCCAGAGCCTTGTCAAATATTTTTGTGTTATGCTTCAGCAATTATAAATACTTGCTGTTTTCATTGTGCCCAAGATCAACTACTGTATATGTCAAAATCATCAAGTAGGATTAACAAATACACCAAAATCAGGTTTTGATGTGCATCAGTTTCATTCATCATACTGAGAAATAGGTAGTTTTCTAAAATATTTACACGTGGGTGTTGTTTGCACTGTATATAATTATGTAAGTTAATAAATACCATCATTCAACAAAGGTTAACTAGCAAACTTCTTTGTAGAAGAACAAGGGCCTAATTTACTAAGGCTTTTTCCCATTCTATGTGTACGGGAAAAGAAGATTACTATAGCGTGCCCTAAACTATGTTATCTACAAAGGCTTACATAATGGTCAGTTAACTTCATGGTGCCTCAAGTCAGAATATGTTCAGTGGGAAATACTGAGAACCACTAACTGAAAGACTTTACTTACAGGAATTAGAATAGTTATGCCAGAGTACAGGCATAGACATCCACAGTCTTTTAAGAGATTATTAAAACAACCTGGCATAGAGAAATAGTAAGAGTAACCAAACCTAGAAAAAAGGTAAGAGGTAGGAAATTGTTACCTGCTGTTGGATACCAGATAAACACGAACAGTCATAAAAACATAAGAACAAAAGAATTGCCATACTGGGTCAGATCAAGGGTCCATCAAGCCCAGCATCCTGTTTCCAACAATGACCAATCAAGGTCACAAGTACCTGGCAAGATCTCAAAGAGTAAAGAGATCCCATTCTACTATCACACAATGATAAGTAGTGGCTATTCCCTAAGATGGTAACTTTTAAACCTATGCTCGAGCATCCATATGCATGCCGATTTTATAACAAGCACGCGTCAATGAATGTTATCGGTGCGCACATGTGCCAACGAGTGCTGAATCATGGGGGGGATTTCACAACCTGTGCGCAGCAACATGATAGGCCCTATTCCCTCCCAGTCCGCTCCAGTAAACGAGTGGACTGGGATGTGACTTCCTAAACCCCCTACCTAACCTGCCTCCCTTTTTTCCCTACTAACCCCAACCCCTAAAACCAAACCCCACTAACTAACCTATTTTTTTGTTTGCTTTATAACTTATCTGCTCTCTGGAGAAGTAGCAGGTTACATGAGCTGGTTGACTGCCGGCACGTGCTTCAGCGGACAGTGCCTAATGGCACTGTCATGGCATGCCCACACCACACCCATGCCATGCCCAGATCCCACCCCGGCCCGCCTCATTTTCCCAAACCCATTCTTCTGCGCGTACCTGGAGATATCTCCCGGTCTTCACATGCACTGAATTTTTAAAATCTGGCCTTAAGTCTATTTGGTTATTAACAGTTTATGGACTTCTCCAGGAACTTCTCCAAACTTTTTTAAACCCAGCTACATTAACTGCCTTAACCATATCCTCATGCAATGAATTCCAGAGTTTAACTGTTCATTGAGTAAAAAATAATTTTTTCCAATTTGTTTTGAATGTGCTACTTACTAATTCCATGGAATGTCCTCTAGTCTTTGTATTTTTTGAATGAGTAAATAACCTACACATTTTAATATACACATTTTAAAAAGACATATCTATGAATTTAGAAAAATATGTATCCCTTTTACCTACAAACATACATCATCATCACCTTACCTGTTCTACTCCACTCATGATTTTATAGACCTCTATCATATATCCTCCTTCAGCCATCTCTTCACCAAGTTGAGCAGCTTTAACCTCTTTATCCTTTCCTCACAGGGGAGCCACCCCATCCCCTTTACCATTTGGACACCTTTCTCTGTATTTTTTCCAATGCGTACAGTACTCCAGGTATAGCCTCACAATGGTGCGATACAGATATTCTCTGTTTTATTCTGTTTTTGGATACTTGCCAGGTTCTTATGACCTGGATTGGCCACTGTTGGAAACAGGATGCTGGACTTGATGGGCCCTTGGTCTGACCCAGTATGGCATGTTCTTATGTTCTTATGTTCCTTTCCTAATAATTCCTAATATTCTGTTTGCTTTTTTGGCTACCACCACACACTGAGCTGGGGATTTCAAAGTATTATCCATTATGTCACCCAGATCCTTTTCCTGGGTAGTAACTCCTAATATGGAACCTATCATTGAATAACAACATTGTGGGTTACTTTTCCCCATGTGCATCACTTTCCACTTGTCCACATTTAATTTAATCTGTCATTTGACTGTCCCAGTCTCACAAGGTTCTTTATCAATTTTCACAGTCCACTAGTGATTTAAAAACTGGAATAATTTTGTCTCATCTGCAAATTTGATCACTCGTTCCCCTTTCCAAATTATTTATAAATATATTTAAAAGCTCCAGTCCCAGTACAGATCCCTGAGACACTCCACTGTTTACCCTTAGCAACTGAGAAAACTGACCATTTAATCCTACTCCCTGTTTCCTATTTATTTTTGTCTTTCAGCATCTTTATTTGAACAATAACAGATAATAAAACAAGTTCAGTAGATTGCAATACAATTGCCAAATTTGAACATTCACAGAAACATTAGAATCTTTTTCCATCTTTCATGGTTCTATCCCTCATTTCCTCATCCCTCTCATCTCATCCCTTCCCTACAGTATCAGCTCAAAAATACTTTATATGATGTCCAATACCTGATCAGAATGCCATAGAGGATATTTGTTTCTTATGCTCCATGACTAAAATGATACCCTACTAACACTTCCTTATCCCCTTCCCTCCCCCTTTCCCCAAAATTGGCTTATATATAAACCACGAAAGACTCAACACTTAACAAACTAAGCAACTCAGATATTCAATGCTCAGCTTCTAGCACGAGGTGAGAGACCATGAATATATTTTTGCCATACATGTAGCAATTTATTTATTTAGCAATTTTATATACCGATATTCCTGTAACAAGTTACAAATCACCTCGGTTTAATTTGGAAATGTCCTCCATCTCACAAATGTATTATGACTAGCCATATTTTCCATCTGCATCATTTAACCAGTTTGCAATCCACAATAGGACATTGCTTACTATGCCATTGCTGTGGGATAATCAAAATAAACATTTTATACCAGCAGCTGAAGAAAAATCTTTGTTGAGATAAAGTATGGAATATTGTAATATTCCAGGAGAGGAAATTCAGAAGCAATCTCAGAGAGAATTATTTGCACAATAGGTTAAATCCAATTTACAGACCAATGAGTAAGGGGTCCCTTTTCGCGTGTGATAGTTAGCTCGGGGCAGAGTCGGCATCGGAAGAGGAGGAGTCGGGTGGCACCAGGGCCAACGCTGTGGACACATCGCTGGCAGCGAAAGGTAAGATTACTTATCGCCGCCAGGTTCGTGCTGAATAACTACACCTTTTATGGTGTAGGTATTCGGCGCGAAAGCCAGCAGCGATCGCACCGCTGAGGTGCGATCGCTGCCGGCTATCACAGGACCGCCCCCTGCTTCACCCCACCCCACCCCCGTTACCACCAGATTCTCTAAGGTCTGCGATCTTAGAGACTCGAGGCCTTTGTTTTCATAAAAGTTTCCTAATCGGTTGACATTAATACAACATCCTCTTGATAAGTTAGTATTAGAATTTTATCACGTATATATTAATGAGCTGGGATTCTTGTAAGTCATGTGATTTCTTGTAAATTTTGCTTAGAAGGTAAGAATGAAACTTAAGACATAACTTGACATACTTTTTTACCTTTGGCCTACAGTCTAGCATTTCAGCATATTTTGGCATGTCAACAATTTTCAATAATGCTGCAAGTCTAATCAATATAAATTTACAGTACAGTAATAATAGCTTTATATGGAAAACCTTTTCAAAGCACTCAAAACACCATGACTTGATTTTGTCAAATGCCTTCTGAAAATCCAAATACACTACATCCAGCAGTATTTTTGTTTTGTTTTATTTTATGTTTTATTTTATGTGTATTGTATTATTGCTTTAAATTATGTTGTGATCCGCTTAGCATGGGTGTCCAATATGGGTCAGATTTTAAAAGCCCTACGCTTTTCTGAATGGGCGGGCAGGGGGGTGGGACGGGGTCGGGACGGGGGTGGCACAGATGGTCCGGGGGCAAGGCAGGGCAGTCCAGGTGGTATGGCTGAGGACTCCAACACAACGGCCATTTGATGCTGTGCTGGGGAATCATGCGCCGGCACTTGGCCAGTGCACGCAAGTTATGCCTGCCTCTGGTAGGCGTAACTTCCAAAACAAAGGTACGGGGGGGTTCTTTAGGGCTGGTGGGCGGGACAGGGCGGGGAAGGGAGGGGGAAGGAAAGTTCCCTCCAAGGCCGCTCTGATTTCAGAGCGGCCTTGGAGAGAACGGGGAAAGCCAGCAGGGCTCCTCGAGGGCTCGGCGTGCGCAATTTGCATTAGTGTGCACCCCCTTGTACGCGCCGACCCCTGATTTTATAACATGCGCGTGGCTGCGTGCTCATGTTATAAAATCAGGCGTACATTTGTGCACGCCAGGTTGCACACACAAATGTACGCCCGCTCGTATGTTTTAGAATCTGCCCCATATGCGCAATATAAATTGTTTTAATAAATAAATAAATAAATAAATATCCACCACTTTCTTAACCCCTTTTTTTTTAACTTTTCCATATTAGTACAGGATAAAGTATACAGAGAAGAACATTGCATTCATACAATTCAAATTCACAATAATAAACAATATTGTACTTCTGTTACATATCCTCTATTCATATTGCAAGGAAATTAGAGGCTTTGCAGGTCTCATTAAACAGAGCAGTTAAACAAGACATTTACATTTTCACAAGAAAATAATGATTGTTAATACTTCATCTAACTATTAATTTATTCCAATTACTGTAGAGACTTTAAAGAGTGGGAATCCAGGTATGCTCTCAGTTGTTCCGGAAAATTAAAAACATATCTAGAATTCTGATAGGTAATGAAACATCGACAGGGATATCTAAGTATAAACTTTGCCCCTCTTTCCACCACTTCTGTTCTCATAGAGATAAATTTCCTCCTACGTAATTGCGTGGAGCGGGCTCTGTCTGGAAAAATCTTGATAGCATGACCATAGAAATTCTAATTTTGATTTCTAAAGAACACCAAGGCAGGGAGAGCAGGCTTTCGAGGAGCGAGTACCTGATCCCTGTAAGGCACCTGAAATAAAGCAGAGGGCCCCCGAGGAGCAGGTACCCAGGTTAGTCAATACCCCGAAGGGCAGAGAGAGAGCTTCCAGCGGCAACACGGAAGCGGCAGAGTAGCTTAGACCAGACGAATCCAAATCCAAATCCAGTCCTTGCTAACTCGATTCGCTAGCACGTAAGGGCAGGAGAAATATCCGGATGGCATGACGACACTTGAGGGGGATGCCCCCGAGGTTCACGGCAGAGTTGGAATAAAGATGAGGGTAGCGCACGCACGCACCTTAGTAGGTCCTTGGGAGGAGCATGGCTGGAGGCAGCACCATAGCCTTTCCGGGGACGCCGGAGAGGGAGACTTACATCTATCATACCATCTATCTACAGCAGTACAATAAAGCCTTCCATTCAATCTGTGTCTGCTTTCTGAGTTTAGCCAATCTCTGTGGTTCCCCAAGGGGCTCCTCCCCATGGGCAGTGTCATCTTCACAGTGACCAAGGGTCCACAATGCCACAATCACAACAATTTGATAGACCTCTATCATATCTCCCCTCAGCCATCTTGTTTCCGAGTTGAAGAGTCTTTATATCTTTAACCTTTCCTCGTAGGGGAAAGATGTAAAGACCCTTTTATCATTTAGGTCACTCTTCTCTGTAATTTTTCTAATAATGCTATATCTTTTTTGAGACGTGGTGACCAGAACTGCACACAAGACTCAAGATGAGGTTGCACCATGGAGCGATACAGAGACATTCTTGTTTATTTATTTATTTATTTGTTACATTTATAATCCGCAACATCCAAAGCTGTTGATTAACCCGGGCAGCCACAGCTGTCCGTTGCTGGGGAGGAAGTGGTGGGGAGGACGCAGTAATACACAATCACATATACAAAATACTCTGTAAACCAGATGTGGGTTGAAATTGGCCGCAGCTTTATTACAATAAACAGTATTAACAAGCTTCGTACCTGAGCCATAACATAGGTAAACTATGCAAGGGTCCTCCACTGTGCAGGCAGCATGTCACTTCCAGCCCAGGCCTGCTGCAACCAAGAAAGGCCCTTCGCCACCTGGGAGGAAATCACAGGGCATTCCTGCTACCTGCCGCATCCAAGCAAGGTGATTGCCCCAACGAACAGTGTGGGCATCTAATCTGCCGCTGCACCGGGGCCAGTGGGCCCTGGCGACAACAGCCCCCCTTGTATTGATGTTTATCACGTGCTGTGCACTGTCTCTAGCTGAACCCCCTCCTCCGGCTCTGGTACACCCACCATAGGACACGAATAGCCAGATGGCTTATTCAGGATCCTCCCCACCTATCTGCAGCCAATGGCTAGGGGCCTGAACTGTCGAACCAGCCTAAAAAATACAGCTTTAGCTTCCTTCTGTATTTGAGGCTTCATAGTTAATCCTGAATCTAAAACCACCCCTAAGTTACGGGCATCTTCCACTATAGGAATATTTACCCCTCCAGTACATATTTCTTATCTTACGTCTTCACTGTCATTTCTACTTATTTTTAAAACCAGTTTTTTTAACATTCAGTTCTAGCCTCTAATTACCTAGCTACATCTGTATCTCTTCCAAACATTCTTTGAATTTCTTCTCAGGGAACATGTCATCTGAACTATATGACAGAATTACAAATCATCCGCATATATAAAATACCAAACACCCAGCTTCTGAAAAAGTTTACCAATAGGGCTAAGTAAATATTAAACCAAAAAGAAGGCAATTGTGGCATCCCTGATTGTATTACTCGTCAGGATGAAATTCTATCTCCCATCTTTATTCTTTGTGTTCTGTTAGTCAAGAAGGATGTAAATCTTAATACTGTAGCAGAAATCCCTATCCCCCGCAATAGATGTAATAACAGCTCATGATTCACTGAATTATACACTGCTGATATATCCAGCTGTACCTGTAGTTTTGAATTATCCTTATCCATTTCTCCATACAAAAAAATCAAGTACTGACAACAAAGGTTCCAGTGCACGTTTTTTTCTGAAACCCCCACTTGGTAATCATCTATTCTAAAACCTTATTATCCTCTAAATATTCACTTCATTGTAAGGCTTTCCATTTTTCCAAAATCTTCCCAATAGTAAAGTTTGAAATTGGACAAAGGTTGGACATCTCTAACTGAGAAACAGAAGTATCTTTTACAATGGGACAAACCAATGCTCCCTTCACTTTTTTCCTAACCATTTTCCTCATTTATCATATTTATTTATTTATTTAGTTTTTATTTGTACAGTTTTTATATACCGTTGCACAATAAAATTCCATCGCTATGGTTTAATAATAAAATCATAAATACATAAAATTATTAAAAATACATCATTAAAATACTTAATACAATCAATACAATCTTCATAACCTAAATATTCTCTAAAATAGAATAAGAAAAATCAGATAAGAAACAAGATTATGGATTTCAGCTTTCATTTTCACTCTCAAATGCCTGATGAAAAAGCCATGTTTTTAATTCTCTCCGGAACTTTTTCTTGTCTTGTTGTAGCCTTAGTTCAGGTGGAAATTGATTCCACAATTTTAGTCCAGCTATTGATAATGAACGATCTCTAACCTCGTTTAGATGTGCTAATCTTATATTAGGTATCACCAGCAAAGCTTTGTTCGCAGATCTTAGATCACTTTGGGGTACATGCAAACTGATAGACGTGTTCAACCATTCCGTCATTTCGCCATACAGAATTTTATGAATAATACATACTGTCTTAAATATTATCCGATGTTCAATGGGAAGCCAATGCAACTCTTTTAACACAGGGGTAATATGATCTCTCTTTCTCGTATTAGTTAATATACGCGCTGCTGTGTTCTGTAAAACCTGGAGTGGTCGCAATGTTAATTTATGTAAGCCTAACATGGTAGTGTTACAATAATCCAAACTTGTAAAAACTATAGCTTGTAATATCATTCTAAAATTATCTTTAGTTAAGAATGGCCTAAGTCTCCTTAGCATCATCAGTTTTGCAAATCCCTCTTTTACTTTTACCGGATTTACGCACGCAACCGGCCTTACGCGCACCGGGCCTATTGTAAAAAGGCCTGGCGATGCACATAAAGCCCTGGGATGCGTGTAAATCCTGGTCCGGACTGCAGGGGCAGTCTGGACCAGGTGGGGGCGGGGAAGAGGCGGGGCCAGAGGCGTCTGACACAGCGGCCATTTGCCACTGTGTCAGAGATCGCGTGCCGGCAGTTGGCTGGCACGCGCAACTTACTTCAGCCCCAGGACTGAAGTAAGTTTTGAAATAAAAAAAAAAGAAGTCAACAAAGGTAGGGGGAAAGGGCAGGGGAGGTAGGGGAAAGGAAGGAAAGGGAAGGTGAGGTTGGGGTAGGGAACAGAGGAAGGCAACGCATGTTATAAAATTGAGCGTACATGTGCGCGCGCCGGGTAGCGCATGCACGTGTAGGCCACGAGGGCTTCTTTTAAAATCTACCCCAATCTGCATATTAATTGTCAGGGGTAACTTGGAATCTTTCTGCTCTGTCTGCTCTTTACTTAAAGGCGCCTGGTCCACTTCAGCATTTATTGCAACTTCTCTACTGGGATGCCCTAATCTCCCTGCGCTGTTACTATCTTTCAAAGATACATCATTCCAAATCATGCGCTTCTGAGCAACTGTTGATTTTCCTTTATCATCTAGTTTAAAAGCTGTGATATCTCCTTTTTAAAAGTTAGTGCCAGCAGCCTGGTTTCCTTCTTACTATTTTTTCCTCATTATATCATAGTCAACCTTTTGAAAATTAGATGTTAACACAGTAACTTTATTTATGATTTGTTCTCCAGTGATTATCTCAAATTTGACTGTATTATGGTCACTAATATCAAGCAGCTTCACCAGATCCTGCATCCCAGTGAGAACTAGATATAAAGTAGCACCCCCTTTTAGTTCTAAGATTAATTATTCCATGAAGCAACAATATATGGCATTTTGGGAGTTAACCTCCCTGACATGAGCCTGATAAGACATTCACCCAATCAATATTGGGATAATTGAAGTCTTCCATCATTATAATGTTTCCAAAATACATCATTACAGTAATCCAAACCTGACATTATAATAGCCTGGACTACAGATCTCACATCTCAGACTACAGATCTCAGATCTTAAAAGTATATATTTATGTACCTGTATGCAAATATCAGAAGTCTACAAAATAAGATGGGAGAGTTAGGGGTAGATTTTAAAAGGTACGCGCAGGCGTATAAGTGCGCACGTTACCCGGTGCACACACATGTATGCCCGATGTTATAAAATCCAGGCTCAGCGCGCACAAGAGGATGCACAATTGTGCACCTTGCGCGCGCCGAGCCCGCTCCGAGCCGCGCTGCCTTCCCCGTTCCCTCCCAGGCCACTCTGAAATCGGAGCGGCCTCGGGAGGAACTTCCCTATTCCCCCCACCCCACCTTCCTTCCCTTTCCCTACCTCCCCCGCCCTTTCCCCCCTATCTTTCCCTTTTTCATTCTTCTGTTGCAAAACTTACTTCAGCTCTGGGGCTGAAGTAGGTTGCGCGCGCTGGCCAACTGCTGGCGCACAATTCCTGGCACAGTGGCAAATGGCTGCTGTGCCTGGAGCCTCTGACCCTGCCCCGCCTAAGCCCCGCCCTGTCCCGCCCTGTCCCGCCCCTTTAGTAAAGCCCCGGAACTTGCATGCGTCCCGGGGCTTTATGCGCATCGCCGGGCCTTTTGAAAATAGGTCGGCACGCGTAACCCTTTAAAAATCTGGCCCTTAGAGTGTATGTCACTAGATGAAGATATTGACATAATTGGCATCTCGGAGACCGAGAGGAAAAAGGAGAACCAATGGGACACATTGTTACCAGGGTACAAAATACATCAAAATGACAGAGCAGACAGAAGTGGTGGTAGAATGTCATTATATGTTAAGGATTCAGTAGAGTCACATAGGATGCAAATTCTGCAGGAAATAATCTGCACTCTGGAATTTATATGGATAAAGGATGTGCACTGATATTTGTTTCGTGTCATTTTCAATTCAGGTCATTATCTGTTAGATTTAATTTTTAAAATGGTTAGGGAGGCATTTATTTTGTGTTTTCCTACTTTCAGAGTTAGTGCACACTAACTATACTTAGTGCGTGCTAACTGAAAATGTTACCAATCTGTTAAAAATTGTCAATTGTGGAGGAATTTGTTAGTTAGAGGTATGGTTCTACAGCCAATTGGCCTCCTCCTGTTGCGCTTGGAGATGGACCCTTGTTCTGGAGCAGTGTAGGATGACTCCCTGGTCAGAACCAGGAAGCACCTGCCACCAGGAGGCAGAGCACAGGAGGAGACAGAGGCTAGCTGTAGCTTCACCACTGGAAGCCCATGGTCCCCCCAGGTAGAGCCCTTGGGGGACGCGAGTCACTTGGACTTAGGTGGGCCTCACAGGGTCTCCCAGAAAGGAAGTTCAGAAGTGTGCCCACCAGAATCAAGGGTGCGCGGTTGATGTCTGGACTGGAGGCCTGAGGGCTCAATGAAGGCCAGTAAAGAGTCTGTGATGACAAGGCTAGGAGCAGGGCCAGAATCCAGGAGACGTGGTCAGTAGTGGCAGAGGTCAAGTTCCAAAGATCAGTCCGAGAGTAGTCAGCCAACGCAGGGGTCACGTTCCAAAGATCAGTCCAAGAGTAGTCAACCAAAGCAGGGGTCATGTTCCAAAGATAAGTCCGAGAGTAATCAGCCAAAGCAGGAGTCAGGTTCCAGAGATCAGACGAGGTCAATGAGGCAGGCAGAGGTCAGTATCCGGGCAGCGATCAGCATGGTCAAGAGCAGGCAGGGGTCAGTATCTGGGCAGCTATCAGCGTGGTCAAGAGCAGGCAGAGGTCAGTACCAAAGAGACAGTCCAAGGGTACTGCCTGGGGAAACGCTGGAACAGGAGGATGCTGGAACAGGAGGACGCTGGGACAGGACTGGAACAGAAGGACGCTGGAACAGGACTGGAACACGACTGGAACAAGACTGGAAAAAGTGATGAGACACAGAGGCAAACTAGTACACACACACAGTGTCAATCCGATTGCCAAAGCAAGGAAGTGCAGACAGGCACTTCCTCCTGTACTGTGTTCAATCAGGGCGCGCCGCAGAGCTTGGACCCACCTCTGCCCTATAAGGGACCGAGCAGTCCGCGTGCGCATGCCCAGGGCCGGGGCTGATGCCACAGAGGACGTCGAGCCCCTCCGTGAGGCCTGGCACGCTGAGCTAGGCCCGGCAACCACTGCCGTGGGACACCGAGACCTGGAGGAGTTTGCGGCTGCTGCTGGAGAGGCCAACCCAGGGCATGCAGAGGAGTTGGAGAGGTGAGCAGGTCCGTGCATGGGCCAAGCGCAGACAGGGTGCACAACAGTACCCCCCCCCCCCCCCTTTCTACGCCTCCCTCTACACGGACGAGGTTTTTCAGGATGAGCCCTGTGGAATGTTCTGAGGAGTTCTTTGTCTAGGATATTGTGGGAAGGTTCCCACAAGTTCTCCTCAGCCCCGTAACCCTCCCAGGATAAGAGGTATTCCCATCTGCCTTGACGCCGACAGACGTCGAGGACTTCTCTTACCTGAAGAGTGGAATCTGGTTCTGTGGAGAGTGTTCTTTGCAAGAGGGCCAGGATAGGACTAGCGGCTTCAACAGGGACACGTGGAACATGTTGTGAATCCCCATGGCACATGGTAGTTGTAATTATTAGGACACTGCTCCCACTCTCCGGAGAACTGGAAACGGGCCGATCAACTTAGGTGCCAGACGATGTGAGGGGAGTCGCAGCCTTATGTGTCGGGTGCTCAGTCACACCTTCTGGCCAGGACGAAAGAGTGGAGTGGGACGTCTGTGAGCATCTGATGTATGCTTGGAACGTTTGACGGCCTGATTGAGGCATTTTTTAACCTGATTCCACACTTGACGAATTGTGTGAGCGGCTGGTGATGGAACAGTGAAGGGTACTGGCAGCGGTAACTGTGGTTGTCGACCAAACACCACAGAAAATGGTGATACATCGGTGACAGCAGTGACGTGGGTATTATGCGACAGCTCCGCCCAGGGCAGCAGGTCAGACCAATTATCCTGTTGGTCATTCACATATGAGCAGAGGAATGTCTTCAGGGTCCGATTGGTCCTTTCTGCTTTGCCATTGGCCTGGGGGTGATAGGCCGACATGAGATTCAAGGTGATGTTGAATTTTTTACATAAGGAGCACCAGTACCTTGCAGCGAACTGTGGTCCTCGGTCTGATATCTTTTTGGGGCGACCATGGAGGCGAAAGACATGCCTTAGAAACAATTTGGCCAATTCTGGGGCAGATGGAAGTCCTTGCAGGGGAATGAAGTGACCCATTTTAGAAAAACAGTCAATGATGACCCAGATCACAGTATTGTTCTGTGATGGTGGCAGGTCCGTAATGAAATCCATCGATATGCTTGACCAAGTTTTGGTGGGACTGGCAGCGGTTGGAGGAGACCCCATGGTTGCCCTGTAGGAGGTTTCTGCTGGGCACAGATGGGGCATGAATCTACGTAGATGCGGGAGTCTTGTACCATACTGGGCTATCAGTAAAATGTCCGCAACATCTCGAGGGTCCTTGCATGACCCAGATGTCCTGCCAACTTAGAATCGTGGGCCTATTTAAGAACCCGCTCACATAACCAAAGTGGAACAACGGTAGTCGTCACTGCGAGAGATACATAGGCAGGGTCAATAATATGTCTTGGAACTTCAGGGACATCTTCTGGTTCAAAAGATCTTGAAAGTGCATCTGCGTGGAGGTTCTTTGAGCCCAGCCGGTTGCGCAGTTCGAAACTGAATCGTTCGAAGAACAGCACCCATCAAGCTTGCCTTGGATTCAGGAGTTGAATTTCTTTTAGGTGATCGAGATTTTATGATCGGTGAAAATGGTAAATTTATGTTGTGCCCCTTCCAACCAAGGATGCCACTCTTGGAGGGCCAACTTGACCGCGAGGAGTTCCCGATCTCCGACTGTATAATTCTGTTCAGTAGGCGAGAATTTGTGTGAATAGAATGAACATGGTCACCTCCAGTGGCTGTAGACAGATGTTCAAAAGCTTGACGATGTCATCCATGATGAAGCTGCTACTTGCCCCTGTGTCGACAAGGGCAATGGCGGTGAAGGAGCGAGATTCGATGCCAAGAGAGACTGGAAGTAGAAGTTGGGGGCCAGTGACAGTAGTGTCCAAGCTCGGAACCCCCGCAGGGCTCAGGTTTTGCAGTTTCTCAATCGGACCAGGCAAGATTGCCGAAGATGTCCGGAGGCACCACAGTAAAGGCAGAGACCTTCTTTCCTCCAACAAAGACGTTTGGTCGGAGACAGTTGTCCACGGTTAACATTTATGGGTTCCTCAGCAGGAGGTGGTGATACCGATGAAGCCTTAGATGGCGGGCTCTCGGCACGCATTGGGCATGGAGTAGATCGAGAGGCCTTTACTTCTAGGTGCCATTGCCGGAGTCGGTAGTCGATCTTCCCGGTAAGGGAGATCAGGTCTTCTAGAGACGTGGGAGTCTCATGGACGGCGAGTTCATCTTTGAGAGCGCTGGAGAGACCAACTAGGAAGATGGCTTGCAGACAATCCTCTTTCTACCCGAGTTCAGTAGCCAGAGTCCTGAATTCCACCGTGTAGTCGGAGAGGGTTTTCGACCCTTGACGAAGGTGGAGGAGATTATGGCTGGCTACCGCTTGATGGCCCGGGTCTCCGAAGGTCTGCCTGAAAACGGTGAGGAACTCAGATAACTGGGAGAGCATGGGCTCGGAGCATTCTCACAATGGAGAAGCCCATGCTAGAGCCTTTCCTTCTAAGTGGGAAAGGCTGAAAGTCACCTTCATAGTTTCCTTCAGGAACAAGGAGGGTTGCAGTGCAAATTGCATGAAGCACTGATTGAGGAAGCCTCGACAGAGGCGTGGATCCCCGTTGAATCGAGGAAGTGCTGGTAAAGCCAATGATGCTCTGGGTAGTAGGGAGGCCGACAGGCCCACAGGATTGGCCAGAGCTGTATCTCGCAACTGTGAACGAAGCTCTTCAACTGAAGAGGCTAATGAATCCAAGGCTTGTCGATGCTCTTGGACAGTTGCGGCCAGACCCGGTAGGGCCCGGGAGGTGGGAGACACCGCCGAGTCCATGGCCATGGCAACCTGTTGCACTTGGAGGTGAACCCTTGTTCTGGAGCAGTGTAGGACGACTCCCTGGTCGGAACCAGGAAGCACCTGCCACCAGGAGGTGGAGCACAGGAGGAGACAGAGGCTAACTGGAGCTTCACTACTGGAAGCACGTGGTCCCCCTGGGTGGAGCCCTTAGGGACCCGAGCCGCTTGAACTTAGGTGGGCCTCACAGGGTCTCCCAGAAAGGAAGTTCAGAGATGTGCCCACCAGGATCAAGGGTGCGCAGTCGATGTCTGGACTGGAGGCCTGAGGGCTCAAGGAAGGCCAGTACAGTGTCTGTGATGACAAGGCTAGGAGCAGGGCCAGAATCCAGGAGGTGTGGTTAGTAGTGGCAGAGGTCAAGTTCCAAAGATCAGTCCAAGAGTAGTCAGCCAACGCAGGGATCAAGTTCCAAAGATCAGTCCAAGAGTAGTCATCCAAAGCAGAGGTCAAGTTCCAAAGATCAGATGTGGTCAAGGAGGCAGGCAGAGGTCAGTATCTGGGCAGTGATCAGCGTGGACAAGAGCAGGCAGAGGTCAGTACCAGAGAGACAGTCCAAGGATACTACCTGGGGAAATGCAGGAACAGACAGATGCTAGAACAGGAGGACGCTGGGAACAGGACTGGAACAGAAGGATGCTAGAACACAACTGGAACAAGACTGGAACAAACGATGAGACATGGAGGCAAACTAGTACACACACGGTGTTGACCCCATTGTCAAGGCAAGGAAGTGCAGGCAGGCACTTCCTCTTGTACTGCGTTCAATCAGGGTGCGCCGCGGAGCTTGGACCCACCCCTAGCCCTATAAGGGCAGTCCGCACGCGCGCCTAGGGGCGGGGCCAATGCCACGGAGGACACCGAGCCCCGCCGTGAGGCCTGGCGCGCTGAGGAAGGCCCGGCGACCACCGCCACGGGATGCCGAGGCCTGGAGGAGCTTACAGCTGCTGCTGGAAAGGCCGACTCAGGACCTGCAGAGGAGTTGGAGAGGTAAGCAGGCCCGTGCGCAGGCCGAGCGCGGACGGGACGCACAACACCTCTTTAGTTACTGGTACTTGTTTGTGTTGCTATGATGGCAAGTGTAAACAAACAAGTGATGTAATTTTATAGCATCAAGTTCTAGTCAGCAAAAGCATGTAATACAAATGCTTATTTAGAAGTCACCAATCCTTTTGTATTTTAGGAAAGGGGCCCTGGCATTTTGGAATATGCATACTTTGAATTCCCCTGGTGTGAGTCTGTGTGTTTGGGTGGGGGGGAGAGAGATGACTTGTGAGAGGGCAAATGGCTTGGGTGAATGTATGAGGTGGCAGGTGTGAGTCTGGTTGGGGTGGTAAATGGAGAGAGAGTGGCAGTCTGGTATGTATGGGGGGTAACCTGTCACCCCATACAGTTACCCTATTCACCCCCGCACACACACACACACACACACCAGGCTACCTCTCTTTCCCACATGTCACCCCATACAATCACCCCTGTTACTTCTCCTCTCACTAGTCCCACTCCATACACAATAGGCTGTCTTTCTCTCATCAGTCACTACCCCAAGAAATCTCTCTCTCACCTGTCACCCCAGTTACTCCCTCTCTTGATAGTCACCCCCCACATACTAGGTTGACTCTCTCTCAACAGTCACCATCTCAACCAGTTTCTCTCCCCCATCCATCACCCCAGTCACCCCAGTCAATCCCCCTCTCAAACGTCACCTCCACATACCAGGCTGCCTCTCTCTCTCCAGTCACCACCCCAACCAGACTCTCTCCCACCCACCACCCCATACATTCACCCAAGTCACTCTCCCTCTCACCAGTTACCACACCCCACCCACCCACCCAAATACACAGACAGATACCAGGGGAATTAAAAATATGCATGTACCAAAATGCCAGGGCCCCATTCCTAAAATACAAAGGGATTGGCAAATTCAGAATATGCATTTGCAAATCATGCTTTTGCATTTGCTGACTAGAAATTTGATGGTATTAAATATTTATTATATCAATTATTTGCTAATGTTTATTACCAGGCACTGGCCATCCCCCCACAAATACCACTTGAAACCTTGGCAACACAACAAATAACTATGGGAATGCATAACCATAACTCTAGCTATCAAACTGCTCCCCCAATTGACACTTTTTAACTGATTGCTAACATTTTCAGTTAGTGCGCACTAACTATAGTGGTGGAAGAATGTCATTATATGTTAAGGATTCAATAGAGTCACATAGGATGCAAATTCTGCAGGAAATAATCTGCACTCTGGAATTTCTATGGATAAAGATGTGCACTGATTTTTGTTTTGTGTCATGTTGGTGCACACTAACACAAAATACTAAGTTTTACGAAATTTTTTCTTTTTTTTTTACGCTTCCGAAAAGAGACAAAATAGACAATTTCATTGCCATTATCTATTTCATTTAAAACAAATGCACAGAAATACATTCATGACCAGGAGAAGTATAGCAGTGGCAGTTTACTGCTATCCACCCAACCAAAATGGTGAAACGGATTGTGAAATGCTAACAGAGAATATAATAATATTGATTGATTGATGAATGAATCATCAGATCATGTTGGGGAGATTAAGTTTCTAGATACCTTAAATGACTGCTCCAGGGAGCAAATGATCCTAAAATGGATGGGAGGAAAGCTACTTTAGATATAGCTCTCGCTGTAATGTCGGATCTAGTGCAAGAGGTAAAGGTATGGATCCGCTTTGCTACAGTTATCATAATGCAAACAAAACTAAGGTAATCAGTGAAGGGAAAATAATAAATAAAAGTACTACAACAACATATAACATTTTAAAAAGGAAGCCTATGATAAGATAAGGAATCTAATTAAAAGAAAAATATAAGGAATAGTTAAAAGGGTAAAAGGGTTAAAAGGTTGCATGAGGCATAGATGCTGTTTAAAAACACCATGATAGAAGCCCAAATAAAGCATCTTTCAGCATGACTTAATGGTGTTGTGAACGAGGTCATCAAAAACAAAAATGTATCTTTTAAAAAATGGAAATCAAAAACTGAGGAAAATATGAAGGTACATAAGCACTGCCAAATTAGATGTAAAACTGCCAAGAGAGAATTTGATGAAAAGCTTACCAAACAAGAAAAAGCTAATAATAAAAACTTTTTCACCCAGAAGTGAATCTGAATCACACTTTCTAAATAAACAGGAGACCAAACCAATGCCATCTCTACCCTGGAGCCCAGAGAGCAAACAGCCACCTGTGGCTTCCCTTCAGTTCCCTCATCAATAACTCCCCAAACCACTGACCCACCATTTAAGGTACTGACCCTGATGTCTCTCCAAATGGTCACTAATACCTTGAAACATCCCATTTCTGGAATCTTCCTTACTTTATAGTGGGGCAGTATTATGCCATGATCCCTCTAGCCTCATTACTCTTCCTTCTGTCTCCCTCTCTTATGCCCCCTCAACACAAACCTAAACACATTTTCTCACATACCATCACAACCGTCTCTGCCTTTTATGCATCCCTTCCCCACACTGTCATGTTCTGATCCTATGTTTTAACTCAGAATAAATATTTTTATTTACTGCTATCCCCAAATATTTCTATGAATAGCTATTTGCTCACTTCCTAACTTTCTCTGATTCAAGGTCTCTATAAATGTGTTTCTTGGTGAGAAAAGAAAGGATTGTCCTCTGACTGAGTATTTTGTTTTAGTGCTGCTGAGTAGGAAAAGAACAGATAAGGAAAAGAGTGTAGGAGTTTAAGCAGTTCCTGTCAAATTCTGTCTTAGGACTCTTGAGTCAGGTCAGCCTGAGTAATCATACAAATTTCTCCAGACACTATAGCATAGGTGTCACCACAAGGGACAAGGGAGGGCTTCTTCCCTCCCCACAACAACAACAACAACAAAAGAAATTACTTGGCCACCATCCCCTTTGTCCCCAGCCCTCATAATAGCAAGAGAAGCATTCACCCCCCTGCCCCAGTGGTGCAGTTGAACATAAAGCGGATCCAGTAAGAGCAGCACAACGGGAATAACCATGAGAGTGTACAGGGGGCACTTCTTTTACCTCCCAAATATCATTGGCTCTCTTGAGCAGGGTTAGCCAATGAAACGCAGGAGGTGAGAGAAGCCGCAGCGCACTAAGAAGCACATTCTGCCCACTCCCGTGACCCTTGCAGTTGTGCTGCAGGTACCACTTTGGATCCACTTTGAATCAGATGGCTGGGGTCAAGAGACAACAATGGAGGGAAAGAGAGAGAAAATGAGCAATGAGTAAGGGAAAGAAAAAAGCAATGGATGGGGAAAGGAGAGAGGGCCAACATATATAATATAGAAGTGGAGGAGAATGAAAGAGAGAGAGGGAGAGCAATCTGTGGGAAGGGAAAAGGGAACAAATGAGGGAAAAAGGAGTGAGATCAATAGATTGGGATAGAACAATGGAGAAAAAGAGGAGAAGCAAAGCACTGTTAAGAAAAGGAGAGAGAGAACAGTGGAGGAAAACCGAGAGCGAGCTATAGCAAGGGGAGAAGAAAGGAAGAGAGGGGAAGGAGAGGAGAAAGAGCAAAAAAGGGAAGAGATAGTGCAAAGGGGTGGTGGGGGAGAGCGCAATATAGGGGAAGAAGGAAAGAAGAAGCAAAGGAGGTGAAGAGGCGGTGAGTAGTAGCAAACAGAATGGGGAGAATGGGAATGGGGAGAAATGGAAATGGGGAGAAACCATGGATGCAGCCATGGCTAAAGGAGGGAGGAAGACAAGAACTATCTGGTTGGCCCATGTAGAACGAAATGGAAGAAAGAGGCACATCCAACCCACTTGGGAGGGGAAAAGAGAAACCGGGCTTACTATTGCTATGGACCCTTGATAGGAACGGTAGATGAAGGCCTGGGGAGGGATGAAAAAGATGTTGGCAGGGAGAGAAGGAAGAATACAAAGAAGAGATTATGAAGGAGGAGGAAAAGGGATACAAAAGATGACTCTGTGCAGAGGTATCTCTATTGACAATTTGTGTGGGGGCTTAAATAAGTTAAATTAAAGTTTCAATATTATATTTTTAAAACAATAGGGATGGGGCAAACGGGCACATTGCCTCGGGTTTTATATTGATTCCCTGTAGCTCTGCACACCAGGCAGACCTCCCCCTCCTTTGCCCACTTAAAGATTTCTGCCTGGAGCCACCACTGCAGCACGGGCAGATGCAATTGTGCTACAGTTAAATCCCAAGCCACTGGAGAAAAATAATACTCTTCTGTGTAATATTTAACCTGGCTTTTACACCTTAAATTAGTATCTAAATGAAACTCGCATACTAGCAAAATAGCAAACTGCTAATTTGCACCAGGAGGCTCACTCACCCATGCTTGAACAGCAAAAGCAACCATACAGCTCTTCTATCTGAAAGCATCAGGCTTGTGATGACAGAATTGTAATGGATGACTATGAGCCCATCTGCTCCACCAATAAACATGAAGGCAGTTGGGGGTTTTTTAACACTCACCACTGTCACTGTAAACATTAATTGCTAAACATATTTGCTTGCAGTTTCTCTTTGGCAGATGCCATTTTTCTCTCCCCCTCCCCTTTCTTATTATGTTTTTAGATAAATCTCCTTCTCCTACTTCTGCCCCTGCCCTGTTGTGTTGGTGATAGCTTCTTGCACGTGTGGTTCCTCGCAGTGCTCACAACAGGATGGAAAGAACACGACAAGGTGTCTGTGTCAGGTTGGTGGTGCGCCTTCCCCCTTGTGGTGTTGGTTGACTATGGTGAGACCAGCTCAGGTTTTTATAGGATCATCTGCAATTTAGTTTGGAAAATCTACAGCCAGTTTGCACAAATATCATCCTAGCATAGTACTAGTAGAAAAAATAAGCACCAAAATGTAATACTATGGGGGTAATCAACTGCTCTGGAATGGTGGGTCATTCTGAACTGCTGCAACACAATTTCTGGACTGTCTTCTTCAGAGACCAGTTTTTCATTATCTATATTTAATGGCTAAACAAAGTGAATAGATGAATCTTTCAACAATGACCATAAATCTACTTGTGAGTGAGGCTGTAATTGTTTTCTATGGGTCTTTGTGACAAATGATTGTGTTCCTATAGTCTCTAGAATTCAAAAATGCAATTTTTGTTGGGGTTTACTGGTTAAACATAGCAAGAGAATGCATTTAAAATAAAGTTTAAATTGTCTTTCTGGTAATAAAAGTTACCATGTAACCAACACATCAATAGGATCCTTATATTATTGCTGTTCCATGACATCTATGCTTAATTTAATAGTTAAAATGCATTTTATACACTCTCAGGTGCTCCATTTCAAAGTTCTAAGAACAGACTGTTCTATATCTAATGTCAGATAATAAACCAAAGCTTATTGTTTGTTATTTCACCCACATTACATCCTCGTATCAAAATCCAGACCTCAGTAATGAAATTACTACGTTGGTAATGGCAAAAGACCTACCAACACTACCCTGAGTGAGCCAGAACACGTCAGATACTAAACAGGGTTGGGTCTAGCTAGTACGTAAAGAACCACATTGGAAGATTGGATGCTATGAGCTCCAGAAGGTAATGGCAAAACAATTGCAATACCTTGCCTCTTTTTGGCTAAAATCCAGGTGCAGGATTTGCGCTACAAGCTAAGGATGGTCCCTTCTTTGCCTTTTAGCTGAAGTTGAGAATCTCTGCAATATGGGTTGAACGCCTTGCCATCTGACCTCATTGTGTTAGTGTTTCCAGCCATGGCCGCCTGCAGCTGGCCCCCGCTCACGTCGGCATCACGGCAGAGGCGGGAAGACGTCCCCGGGGAAGGCCCGGTTCCCCTCCGGGCTAAACGCACTCTCTCGGGCAGGTCAGCACTGGACGCAAGCTCCCTGGTTCCCCCTCGATGGCATCGGGCCACGCAGCTCTCTTCCTGGTCTCAGCAGGCCGGCCCTTTCCTAGGCACATGGCCCCGCCTCCTGCCTGCTCTTAAAGGGCCATGATGACTAATTGCCTGCAGCTGCCTAAATTGAGGTGGAAAACCTGGGAGCATATAGAGAGACTTCCTCTTCCTGTCCTTTGACTTGGCAACGAGTGTCTTCTCTTTCGGGAGTCTGCTGGTATCTCCAGTTCTCTTGTTCCTGCCTCTGGACGATTCTCTGGTGTACGACTTCGGATTGGCTATCGAAGATTCTCTGGTGTCTGATTTCGGATTGGTTATCGACGATTCTCTGGTGTTTGATTTCAGATTGGCTTTCGACGATTCTCCGGTGTACGAATTTGGACTGGTGACTAGTGACCCTCTGGCTTCGGACCTCAGACCAGCGATAGGTGACCTCTGGCTTCTGATCCCGGACTTCGAAGAGTCTTCCACCTTCCAGGGCCCACCTAAGTCCCAGCGGTCTGGGTCCCTACGGGCTCCTCCTGGGGGGACCACGGGCTTCCAGGGGTGATAATCCAACTAGTTCCTGCTTTATTCCAGCCTTGCCATTCGACAGGGGAACCCGAGGAGCCGTCTCCTCTGGTAGTATCAACTCCTCCTCAAACTAGGGTTCACATCTTCTCAATCTTTGTAACAGATTGCCAAGTCCATTGAGGAGGGCAAATTTAATTTCTCAATTTTCCGAAAACCCACAGATAGGAATATGCTGCTTCATTACACTTCATATCATCCTGATCATTTAAAGAATAACCTTCCGGTAGGTCAATTCCTACGCCTGAGGAGGTTGTGTTCCACAGTACAAGAATACCAGCAACAAGCAGTGCACATGAAGGAGAGATTCCTTCAAAGGGGATACCCAGCATCTATCATCAGTAAAGCATACAAACGGGCCAGATGGGCTAACAGAGATTTACTGTTACAAACAAGACAGGCCCAACCGAATACCAGATTGGTATGTGTTTTACCACACACGCCCCAAACTAATCATCTTAAGAAAAGTATTTTGAAACATTGGCATCTTCTACGGATGTACCCTGTCTTTAAAGAAAAGCCCATGTTTGCCTTGACACGAGCAAAAAATCTCAAAGATCTAGTGGTCCACTCAAACCTACGGGTACAGGATGAAGGGAACATATCTGACCAAGTGGGACACGGCACATGCAAAAAATGCAACGTATGTAGTCACATGCACCAAGGTAGCCAATTAAATATTCCTGGAAGGAGGGTGTTCCGTTTCAAGGAATACTTCACATGTGACTCCATGAATGTCGTCTATGCATTATGGTGCCCGTGCAACCTGGTGTATATTGGGAAGACCACAAGAAAAATCAAGACAAGGGTCCAGGAACATTTGAGCCGGTTGCGGCACCAGACTGAAGGGGCACCGCTAGTAGACCACTGGCAAGAAATTGGTCATTCCATACAGGATTTTAAAGTGGCAGTCATTTTTCAAATTAAAAGTCATCCGAGGGGAGGTGACCTCAACTTGAAGTTGATGCAGATGGAACAGCGGTTCATCTACACATGGGGAACAGTTGCCCCCCAGGGATTAAACAAAGAAATAAATTGGTCTATCTTAGGGTGATGTTAAAGATGGGTATCCACGGACATTGACAACAGCATACAGCTTACAATATGGATAGTGATCCTAGTGCACCACGTAATATAGAAAAATGGGGTCACAGTCTCTTTTGGAGACTAACAGGACTCACCTATAAAAGGCTGGGGACTATTTTTAGACAGTCTAAAAACAAGGCAATAAATAAAAAGAAGTACACATAGATAGACTGTGAATATTTTGCTTAGGTTAGTACTTATATCCCCGGCCACAGTCAGAAAACTTTTTCCACAATCATTACTGAATCCTAGTATGTAGAGAGTTAGTAACTATCACGGTATATAGAAAGGGAGCATAAACAAGAAATCGGTCAGTAGCCGATTAAGTAGTAAAATCGAGGGATAGTATTAAAACAATGGAGTTGCAGTAAGGTAGGAATTCCTTGAAAGTTGAATTAAACAGCAGCGGCACATCCATTACTATACATACTTAGATAGCCTTTATGAAGTGAAACACTTGAAATTCGCTTATAGGTGACGTCACATCCCCATGGTAACAGAGCACCCTAGGGTGCTAACACTAAGGATCGCAGGAAGACATAGTGATTGGCCCGCGGTATGACGTCAATAGGTTTATTAACAGCTGTGTAGAGAGAGACGCCGGATTCGCAAGTAAAGGCGCCGCTCACGGTAATGAGTTAACCACGAAAAATAGTAAGTATTTGCATAGCTTAGAAAATGGGGTATCAACCTTTTTAAACAGTAATTGATAAGTTTTCAATAAGATTTAATAATAGTGGTATTTTTAGGTCCATAGGCAGACTCGGTTCCATCCCAGTTCCCGCAGCCCCTGAAGCAGGCAAACACCGAAACATGGACCATGTCGGGCCGGCGGCACAGACCCGCACCTAGCTGTACCTAGCTGTACCCGGTAAAAAACAATTGAACATAAGTTTGCAAAAAATAGAAGGTAAAGGGTCGGTCCGCTAGACGGGTGAACTGACGGGAGAATTGAGCAATGGACAATATAGTAAAAAAAGAAAAAAAGAAAAATTGCTTTAAAAATTTGGTTTGAACAAACAAATAAAGAATAAAACACGGGGACCGTCCTAGGGGAGCAGTCAGAACACAAGGCTGCTTCAGGATTGGCACCCGCATAAATATCCTCATAACGAGCAGTTACCTTGTTATGTATTCGGTTGCAGAAGTCCATGGACCCGGCAGAGGCCTCTGCCCATCAGGTCATTCCAGGGATGGCCCAATGGATTCTGGATCAACAAAAAACTCTGGATGCCCTCGTCTCTACAGTGGAAAACTTGAACCAACGGTTTCATGCCATCGGTCCCATGAACCCCACCTTACCATCAATATCAGCAGCTGTACCAGTGACCTCTGATGCTCATCCAGTAAATCGTCTCCCAGCTACTCCGCGCTTCACCGGCAAGCCCCGCTCTTGTAGAGGCTTTATTAAACAGTGCAATATGCACTTTCGCTTACAGCCAACTCTTTTTCCGGATGATGCCACTAAGACAACGTACATCCTATCTCTTCTTGAAGGGAAAGCCCTAGAATGGCATCTCCCTTGTGGGAGCGGGAAGACCCAGTGTTACGTAACTTGAGGGAATTCTGGGAGCTCTTCACATCAGTTTTGGTGACCCCACTCGCGAGGTAACCTCCGGATCTAATCTCCTTCATGTACACCAGGGCTCCCGTACTCTCGCTGAATATGCAATTGAGTTCTGGACATTGTCCTCGGAACTTGGTTGGGAATCCGACTATTTGAGGACCATCTTCCTGGAGGGACTCAGCTCAAGAATCAAAGATGAACTCGCAGGTGGAGAATTACCAAGTTCCTTGAACTCCCTCATTGACTTGGCCGGACGTATTGACAGACGTCTCCAAGAATGCTCTCGAGAGTTTCAGCTCTCTAGGAAAACTTCTAGTACCTTCAGATGCTCCCGACGTTTACTGTCTCCCAAGGGCAAACCAGGGCCTTCATGGGCACCAACCGAGGAACCCATGCAACTGGGTCGAGGTAAATTCTCCACCTAGGAACATCGTAGACGTATGCAAGGTGGGCTCTGCCTCTACTGTGGTGCCTCCGGTCACTGCCTAGCATCCTCCCTGGTGTGTCTGAGAAACTCCTGGGCCTAGGATCTGAAGGAGGACTCTTCCTGGGCCTGACATCACCTACATCTCCACTAACTCTGCCAGTCGCAATGACGTCAGGGGACCACGAATTCCACACCTTAGCTCTGGTGGACTTGGGAGCCGGGGGAAATTTCATCATGAAGAGCTTAGTGGACCACCTCAAAATTCCACTTCTTCACACCCAGGTTCCATTGGTCCTCTCGTCCATTCAGGGCGAACCTCTCCCAGGTCGGGTCACCCACATTACCATGCCCGTTCAAGTCTGCACCAGACTACTTCATGTTGAACAAATTTCCTTCCATATTCTTGAATGGCTGATACACTCTGTCGTTCTGGGGCTTCCCTGGCTTCAAACGCATTGCCCCCAGTTCAACTGGAAAACTCTACAACTGGTTTGATGGGGATCAGCCTGTCAAAACTCCTGCCTCAATGTTGTAGCTCCGGTGCAATGCTCTACAACCACCGCCTGTCCTCAGGGCCTACCTGCCTCCTACGCCACCTACACTGACATCTTTTCGAAGCAAAAGTCGGAAAGGCTACCACCACATCGGCCTTTCGACTGCGCCATTAAGCTCCTTCTGGGCGCAGAGCCCCCTCGAAGACGCATCTATGCCCTCTCCTCCACTGAGACCCAAGCCATGTCACGTTACATCCAGGAGAACCTGGATCGAGGATTCATCCGCAAATCTACCTCTCCAGTGGGGGCTGGCTTCTTCTTCGTAGGGAAGAAAGAGGGGACGCTCTGACCCTACATTGACTATAGAAGGTTAACCACCATCACCGTTAAGGATCGCTATCCGCTTCCCTTAATCTCAGAGCTGTTTGACCATCTTCAGGGCGCTAGAATATTCACTAAGTTGGACTTCAGGGGAGCCTACAACCTAATTCGTATCAAGGAGGGGGATGAATGGAAGACGGCCTTCAATACCAGAGACAGCCATTATGAATATCTAGTTATGCCGTTTGGGCTTTGCAATGCCCCCGCCATGTTCCAAAACACTATGAACGAAATCTTCCAGGATTTGTTATATCAATGTGTAATCATCTATCTCGACGACATCCTAATATTCTCAAAATCCCTCTCTGCTCATCGTCAACATGTCTCCCAGGTGCTACAGCGGCTTAGAGAAAACAAGCTCTATGCCAAACTCGAGAAATGCCTTTTTGAACGGGAAGCCCTCCCGTTTTTAGGGTATATCGTCTCCAGCCAGGGGTTCAGCATGGACCCGCAGAAACTGAGAGCCATCCAAGAATGGCCCCAACCATCCGTACTGAAGCCGCTCCAGTGATTTTTGGGCTTTGCCAACTATTATCGCTCCTTCATCTCCAATTATGCCTCTATTGTGGCACCTCTAATGGCTCTAACCCGGAAGGGCACTGGTTCCAAGCACTGACTCCCAGAAACTATATCTGCCTTTCTTCGTCTCAAGGAAACATTTCAGAGCCGGCCTGTCTTCATCACCCCGATCCTCAATGCCCATTTATCATTGAGGTGGATGCTTCCTCTGAGGGCGTAGGAGCTGTTCACAGTCAGATATCAGTCAATCACACACTCCACCCTTGCTCTTTTCTCTCTCGTCAATTCACCACGGCAGAACGTAATTATGCCATTGGAGATAAAGAGCTTCTCGCCATCAAGATCACCTTTGAAGAGTGGCGACCCTGGTTAGAGGGAGCCGAACATCAGAATACGGTCTATACTGACCATAAGAATTTAGAGTGTTTGCACCAGGCTCAATGTCTCAACCCTCGACAGGCCTGGTGGGCCTTATTATTCACTAGGTTCAACTTCATCCTGCGATATCGTCTGGCTGACAAAAACATAAAGGCAGATGCTCTCTCTCGAGCCTTTGACACCACAGATACCACCGAACCTCCCAAGTTCATCATTGAACCATCACGAGAACTTCTGGCTGCCACTATGCCCAATCCTCCAGGAAAGACCTTCGTGCCATCTCACTTCTGAAGGCAGGTATGATTTGTATAATTATACAAGAATGTCGGTATATAAAAATTAAAAATAAATAATAATAAATATTGACTTGGGCCCACGATTCCCGCAGCTAGGGTCACCCGAGACAACACTGGACGCTGCTTGCCCTCCGTCAATACTATTGGTGGCCCGGAATGACTAAGGATGCTCGATCCTATGTGGAATCTTGCCACATGTGCGCCCGTCATGTGCTCCAACCCTTGCCTGTGCCCACCGAACTGTGGACACACATCTCAATGGATTTCGTCGTGGATCTGCCCCCGTCTAGTGGCAACACCGTCATCTGAGTGATCATTGATCGATTCAGAAAAATGGCTCATTTTGTACCCCTTCCAGGGTTACCTTCCGCATCTCAACTGGTGCAATTATTCGTCCATCATATCTTCAAACTGCACGGCCTACCCAAGAGTATCCTATCTGACCGAGGACCTCAATTCACTGCTAGGTTTTGGAGATCGCTCTGCCAGAAATTTGATGTCACACTGGAGTACAAGACCGGATATCACCCGCAAACTAATGGCCTGGTTGACAGAACTAATAGAACCCTCAAACAATTCCTATGTATCTTTGTCAACAGTATACAGGACAATTGGACAAATTTGCTTCCGTGGGCTGAGTTTGCCCTCAACAAACACCCTTCCGCTGCCACCGGCTCATCTCCATTTCAACTAGTCTATGGCAAGCAACCTCGACCACAACTGCCTATTCCTGTGACCGTTCCGTCCCTATGGCTCAACTCTCTGCTGATGAACTGCATCAACTTTGGACCTCCACCAGACATGCCTTGCTTAAAGCCAATCAAATGGCCAAAAAATATTCTGACCGTCGGTGGAGACCTTGTCCTCCCCTTCAACCTGGTCAGAAAGTATAGTTACCTTCGATGCGACTTGCTCCGCAATTCATTGGGCCATTTCCCATACTCCGCCGCATTGGCGCGGTAGCCTATCAACTTCAGCTACCTCCTTCACTCAAAATCCACACCTTCCACATCTCCATTTTGAAGCCACTGGTGTTAACTTGGCTGTCCAGTCTGCCACCTGTACCTCAACCACTCTCCTCGGAGGACGATGTCACCTATCAGGTCCGAGAGGTGCTGGACGTCCGGAAACATAAGAAAAGATGGGAATATCTTCTGGCCTGGGAAGGGTTCGGTCCTGAAGAAAATACCTGGGAACCTCTTGCCAATATATTAGAAGCCTTCTTGTTCAATTCCACACAGATCATGCTTCCAAGCCAAAACCGCCGGGGAGACGCCTTAGAGAAGGGGGTACTGTTAGAATTTCCAGCCGCGGCTGTCCGCAGCTGGTCCCCGCTCACCTGCGGGGCGTCACGGCAGCAGCAGGAAGATGTTCCTGGGGAAGGTCCGGTTCCCCTCCGGGCTAAACACGCTCTCTCGGGCAGGTCAGCGCTGGATGCACGTTCCCTGGTTCTCCCTCAACGGCGTCGGGCCACGCAGCTCTCTTCCTGGTCTCGAAGCTCTCTTCCCGGCCCTCTCCTAGGCAAGCGGCCCCGCCTCCTGCCTGCTCTTAAAGGGCCATGATGACTAATTGCCTGCAGCTGCCTAAATTGAGGTGGAGAACCTGGAAGTATATAGGGAGACTTCCTTTTCCTGTCCTTTGACTTGGCAACGAGTCTGCTCTCTTTCGGGAGTCTGCTAGTATCTCCAGTTCTCTTATTCCTGCCTCTGGATGATTCTCTGGTGTACGACTTCAGATTGGCTTTCGACGATTCTCCAGTGTACAACTTTGGACTGGTGACTAGTGACCCTCTGGCTTCGGACCTCAGACCGGCGGTAGGTGAACTCTGGCTTCTGATCCCAGACTGGACTTCGACGAGTCTTCCACCTTCCAGGGCCCACCTAAGTCCCAGCAGTCCGGGTCCTTATGGGCTCCTCCCAGGGGCATCGTGGACTTCCAGTGCCAAAGATCCAACTGGCCCTGGCTTCTGTCTAATGAGACCTCTACCTCTCAAAGGTTCACCTAAGTCCCAGCAGTCTGGGTCCCTACAGGCTCCTCCTGGGGAGACCACGGGCTTCCAGAGGTGAAGATCCAACTAGTTCCTGCTTTATTCCAACCTTGCCATTCGACGGGGGAACCTGAGGAGCTGTCTCCTCTGGTAGTATCAACTCCTCCTCGAACTAGGGTTCACATCTTCTCAATCTTCGTAACACATTGGAATACCATGATATTAAAACCATTGTCAAAGCAATACAATTACACCTGCTAAATGTAAAATATTGTCAAAAATCATTCACATATTGGGCTGTGATCCCCCCAAAGTCTGTGCAAGCAGATAAGGTACCATCACCAGTATCACAGATGATCACAAGTGATAAAGGGGCATAAGCACTAAAGCAAAGCATACAGACTAAACCTAGTCACAAAGTATTAGTGTGTGAATAATAAAAATAGAATTAAATATCAAGGAGAGCCCTGAATCCCAGAGAAATTAATCCAAAATATATAGAGAAACAAAACAATTATTTACAAAGTAAAATCATCTTGCATCTATGATGAAATTATTTACAAATTAATGCCAGATCAGCAAGCCTGACATTGTGTCATGCATTGCACAGGCCACCCGGATAGCTCAATCATGTGTGGCACACTGTCAGGCTTGCTGATGTGGCATTATTTTGTAAATAATATTATCATAGATGCAAGACGATTTAACTTTGTAACAAATTATTTTGTTTCCCTACAAATTTTGGAATAATAAATATAACACACACATACACATGAAAATAACCTAAATGAGATTCAAATTAGGGTGATAGTGATATTAAAAAAAAAAAAATTTAAAAGGGGCATGCATGCTCTGATAAACTCATGCAAGAAAAGATATGCTCAATTTTATATCATGCGTGCAAATACACATGTATCATTTAAAATATCCCTGCATGCATGCCAACTCAGGGCGGGTTTTGGGGAGGCAGAGATCCTTGCACCTTAGGCAGACCCATATAACACCGCCCCCCTCAAAACCCAGCCTAAGGTGAAAGTCCCTCTCTTACAGTGAGAGATATATATAGTGTTAGATTCTCTCTCTCTCTTTCTTATATCTGTTTGGGATCCCTCTGGCTCCAAATCTCCAGATTTCGGCCTCATCAGAACCAGTAGTAAAGTTATGCAGGTAACATGGCATGCGTGTCCTGCCATGTTCAGCCTTGCCTCCTTATTCTTCATACCTACATACTTCCTGACTTCTTAAATTTGCATTGCTTACGCATGTATGGAGCCAATTTTGCATGAGCAACATTTTTAAAAACTACCTGTAAGGCAAGCTCTTCAAAGCAACTTTTGCCCACTCCCACTCCATTCCCACACTATCCAGAACTCCCCGCACCATTCAGCCTCACCTATGCCATCTAAATTCCCACTTACTCAATATCAAGGTCTCCCCCACAGAATTTAATCTGACCACTTTCCTACCCTTCCAGACTGCCATCATTGCTTGCCATTCTGGAGGATCCCAAACTTCATCAGCAGGTACAACTGAAATTCCTTTTGGATCTGTATACCACCAGGATCAAACTCTGTACCAGTAAATAGTATGACAAAGGAGGAGACTGACCTAAGGAGTTTGTCTGTAGTTTTAGATTGTCCCTTCCAGTCTTCTGTCTCAATGCATAGAGATATGGCAGTCTGTACGAAATATGGTGGTTTCCTGTTTCCTATACACAGAGAAATGGCAGATTCCAGAAATGATAGTGGTCTCCAATTTCTTTCACATAGTCCCTGATGGCACATCAAGGATTACACAGACTCACAACCTATTATGGGAATAAAATCCTCATAATTCACTCATCCATAGAACTAGAGACGTCAAATTTTTCTAACATCACATTTCCAAATAATTCTTATAAAATTATTATAACAATATTGTCACTGGATTTGGTACCAGGACATTTGATATTTTTTTGGAAATGCATCCTTATATGAAGAAAGACTTGAGGAATAGGGAAATAAAATAATCTACAGGCAACATTTACTAAGGATGTGCAATCATTTAGACCACCCTGCGTCTACTCTATAGACCACCTTGCGTCTACTCTTTTCTCCTCATATTGAGGAACCATATTTTGTTAGCCTCTCTCATCTCACTTTGAAGAACCAGGTTATTGTTATTATTTCTACTCTTTTATACTTCTTGTTACCCACCTCCCAGTTTTGATTTCCCTGTTAAAATGTAATTTCCTAGCTTAACCCGTTTGCTGTAAACCGGCATGATGTCCACAACTAATGCCGGTATATAAAAATGTTTAAATAAATAAATTAAATAAATCATTTAGGACGAATTAGTCAATTTCAATGAAATTGCCTAATTCATCCTGGTTCGGGGAACTCAGGAAAATTTGGTTTTCGGGTTACTGTGCACTAATAGGAGTTAGTGTTTGCTAACGTTTAAATGTTTGCGTGCAGTAATGGGGAGGTAGCGCGCACTAACTCCTGTGTGCACTAACCTGAAATTCGGGTCCCCCGAATTACAAAGGCCCAGACCACAGGAAATACAAAATTTCCCGCAGCAGGCCAAAAACGAAGCCCAAACCAAAATGTTCGGGCTTTGCACATCTCTATCATTTACCCCATTATCAGAGAAGGGAATTCCCCTTTCCCACTTCACTTGCAGCATCCAGGAGAGAGAGAGAAAGAAAGAGAGACAACTCAACAACATGACTCGATATATATATCTACCACTGTAAGAGGGGCACTTTCAATTCAGGGTGGGTTGGGAGTGTGTTAGTGTTACATTGGTCTGCTTAGGGCACTAAGACCCTTGCTAAGTGAGAAAAATATGAAGGCTCTTTGTTTTCTGTGCTATTATTTAAATGAAAATACTGAATTAAACTGAAATGCAGAATGATAATTTGCAAAAAATATTGAACTTTGACAAATAAATGTGCAAAGTTTTGCAGAATTTAGAAAATGTGTGCTCAGAATTTTTAATTTTTTGGTGCATAATTTTCAACTTTTTTAAACAGAATTCCCCCAGGAATATTAAAGGTAATATATACTTAGGGCTTATGATTTTCAATTACAACTGAAAAACCCCAATAAAACATCTTGATGGGGAAACTGGTTTAAAAAGTTTACATGAAAAAGCTTGAAAAATAAGCCTACCTTGAAGGTTATCTGATTCTGTCATGAGTCAAGAAGAAGCAGCGTTCAGTGGCCAGATGACATCATCAGAGCAGGTTGACAGGTTGCCCAAACTCTGCCAGCCCAAGAAGAAACACCATTGGTGAAGTGGGCTAACAGGGATACCAAGCCACAGGAGGCGCAAGCTGGCAGGGTCCCCAAGCCCTGATGGCTGACTAAGAGGAGCTGACAGCAGAGAAGGGATTGGGAGGGGAGGGCTATCAAGGAGGGAGGGGAGAAAGGGAAGTGCAATAGGAGAGGGAGAGGGGAGTGCTATGGAGAAGGGAGAGGAAAGGAAAAGGGGAATGAATGAGGAAGGAAGAGGGAGGGAAGTGCTATGGGGAAAGAGAAATGCAATGGGATGGAGAGGGACGTGCTATAGGGAATGGAAAGTGCAATGGGATGGGGGAGGCAGTTTCTTCAGGTTCCCACAAACAGGCAGCCATGGGAGAAACAGCATAATTTGCCTGTTGTCACATAATTTAAACCTGCCACTCAATCAACATTTCTGAAGCTTCTTCACCTCTTAATTCAATGATTTTAAGAAAGCTACAGGGTACCTGCTCCTGCTCCAGCCCCTCCCTGCACAAACAGCTCACATGGAATGGGAGGGGGGAAGAGGGAGAGGGAGGTGAGGCTAAGGTTGGAGCAGACAAAGCAGGTGAAAGAGGCACCCAGCTCCTTAATTCAGCCCTTCTTCTCCTGTTGATTTACTTCCCCTAGCCTCTTTCCTGAAGGGAAGGGAAGGGAAGGAGTGGAAGAGAAAGCAGTCAGATCTCTCAAAGATCTTGTAAATCAAACCAAAGATGATCTAATATTGTAGACATTGAGCTCCACCCCCTCCCTGTACTCACCAGCTCCACCCCACTCTTGAGCTCTGCCACACCCCCCCCCCCCCCCTTCTCTCTCTCTCTCTCTCTCTGTATTGTCCAATCCACTGTCTACTATCACATATGGGAATTGAGCTCTGCCCCTTTCTCTAGCTGTACTTGCCAGCTCTGCCCCTCTCTCTCTCTCTCTCTCTCTCTCTAAATTGTCCATTCCCTTCTCTACTACCACACAGTATACCTGAGCTCAGCCTGCACTCAGTACTACCACATATCTCAATTATGCACCTCTTACACTTCACTGTATTTACCCTTGCTTGGACAGGCTTTTACTGTTAGTTTTGATATAATTCCTGAATGGAGTGATGCCCTTTAGAAGAATTTCATATTTATGTAAAGGTTCTTGCACCTGCATATGTGGCAAACTATATGCCAGCTACAAAGAGCTGGATGTGTTTTTCAGAGTCTGCAACTGCTGGTGTCCCACAGCTGGCAGAAAGTTCATTAATTTCAAATCAATGAAACCTTAATGACTGGCACTACTGCTGAGAAGTTTCAAACTTGTGTTAATTCAATCCCTTTTCCTGTACATTGTTAGGTTTCCAATATATGCACACATATCTTTTTCTGTTAACAGCATGACAAACTTCTGATCCTAAAGGAATTTTCAGCACACATTGAAAGATGACTGGGGCTTTCTCAAGAAAATATAAAAGGGATGGTTGCATTATTTCAATTCAAAACAAAACTGACATTTCACTGTTAAAAATGTGTAACATATATGTCTTTACTCAATAAATTGTTGATGTTTGTACTTGGTAAATTGTGTATTTGTATATTGTTTAAATTTTGATTAAAAACAAGCATGCATGGTTTTCAATAAAAAAAATTGACATTTTTTGCATAGTCAGAGGTGAACATCTATATGTAAAATGTTGCTAATTTGCTACATAATAGGTACAGGATTTTGAAAAATCTGCTATAGAAATTGCTAACTCTTGCCACAAAGTCTTAACAAATCTAGTGCGAGAAACTAGGGCCTGGGGAGGGGGAGGGATGAGTGCAATAAGGAGAGACCAAGTCAGCCACAAGTTAGTGGCTACCCTAGCCATACTCTGTACATCTCTACCTCTTCCAGCCACAACCACTGACATGCTCATAGCCACACCCCCACCACCTCCAATCACACACACCCTGTCAGCCCCTCCCTGAGCCACACACTCCCTTCATCCCATCCCCCTCAGCCACACATACCACCTGCCACCCCCATCCTAGCCACATACACATACCTCACAAAATGGTATTGTTAACCTAAATAATAAAGGCATGTAAAAATTGAAGAGAAATTGTTTTACACTTTATTACATTGAATCCACCTAAAAATGCACCAAAAATGTTAATTTATTGCATGAAAACACTGATAAGAATCTATTTTAGCACCTGCCAAATACACTTAGTTGCCTGAAAAATAAACTAAATTTTCAATGTAGAAACCCCTAGGATCATAAGCCCCATTTTGAACATACTTGTTAATGCCAAATTTGCATGTCATGTTCCCTCATTTAAATAGAGGTATGAGGCAATTTTAGGGCCTGGTTAACATGCACACTAAGCCATTACAGAATTGCAGACTATCACTATGTTTTATGTACAATAAATGATCTTAGCATACATGCTAGATTTGAGTGCACAGGCACCTGGGTACATTTTCAGGATGCATGATAAAATCTGTAGCAAGTGCATAAAAACATCTTATAGTATGAGTTCTAGTGCACAGAGGAAACTGGACCAAAGTCCTTTATTTAATGCATCCCTTAGGATGTGCTTCTGCACTTCTATAATGCTGTGAGAGCAAAAACAAACGGATTTACTTTTTTAAATTAAAAGCAAAAACATGTCATTCTTTCGTTTTGTCCATTCGGTTTACTCAAGAGAAAACGTCAATGCAGATACAGGGTGCTGTGATGCCTTCAAACATGATTTAAATTGGCTCGCCATTGTTCTTCAAGGGCTTCGAAATATGGCAGTCTGGATTAAAGGGATTATAGTGCAGGATCGCATGGTGCCGCTTGGCAGAGGAGAAGGCCTGACTTTCCTCAACCACTGTATAATTTGTGTCAATATGCTTGACTGCCAGTGCACTTGCACCTTATGCCTGTGCACAAACGAACAAGAACACCTATGGCACAGTCAGGAGCTGCTACCGTTTGCTTTCCATTAAGGCGGTCATTTTCAGATTAGGCCTTTCTTCTCCTTTGATGCACATGAAACGCTTCATCGGTTCGTTTGGGGAATGCATTTTACCCCCTTTTGTTTCTCCCGTCTCCAACCAATAAGGCAAAGAGGACAAAAGCCCCCGGCTCTGTCTTTTAACATAAAGGAATGCATCCAATGTTTAAAGCTGAGTTGCGTCTTCTGTCCTTGGCTTCCTGGCCCCAAAACAGATTTGTGTTTGTTTTCAAAAGGGGGAGTCAATAAAGGCGCATTCTTCCATTTGGAATTCTATTGGCGTGCACCTTGCAAGGAATAGCAGAAGTTGAAACAGTTCTTAGATATTTGAAAGTGAATTCAATACAGCGCGTGCATCTTCTCTTGCTCCTCTCCCTGCCTGAGGAAGGGTCTTCAGTAGTCCCGAAAGTTTGCATCCCAAAACATTCATTAGCCTAACAGAGGAATCAATTCCATTCCACCTCTTTGCTGGGTTTCCTTTCAAGTGTATGTATTTAAAAAATTAAGTTTAAATTTGTCTACAAGATATCGAAAATGCGTCTTCCTCCGATAAGGTCCTTGGCTCTAGCTAGACTATGGATGGCGTATGGAGCAAACTGCACCACCCTCTTCTCGTGCAGAGGAGGCCGGTGGAAAGAAAAGTGTTTGCACGGACATGCGCTGGAATAATGCGAGCCAAAATGAAGTCCCAGCCCCAGGGCATGTGAAAAGGCCCAAGTTCTGCAGGTGACAGGTGCTGGGGAGGCATTAGCATGCAAGGGAGAGCCTGCCTGTCTGCTACAAAGGCAGCGGGAGCTGCAGTGGAACGAAAGCAGTCTGCACGGCTCTGGCCCCACAAAACATCCCTTTGTGTTACTCCTTCAGATTCAGCCCAGCACTTGCCACGGGGGTTTCCTTCTAAACTCTGCGCAAGTGCTCGTACTTATAGGGAAAGGCTGAAGCCACGATAGTGAAATGAACTCAAATGCTTCGGGCTTGGAAATGATTTCTGCCGTGAGCCTTCAAAAACCCCGTCCAGTCCAAAGGAGCAAAACTTTGCACGCCACTCTCTCCTGTTTGGCGAGCCCAACCCTTCGGCTCGCGCAATACGAGTGGGTTGGACTAAACCATTAAAGCAGCTTGTAGAGGTCCCTAGAAAACAGAAGACCCTGGGCTACAGGTCCCTAGAAAGATCCGAAATGTTTTACTGGGCTTCTAATTTCTGTCTTTACAAATGTCTGGCACGTGGGTAAATATCAAGCAGGTTTCCCTGTTTTTTAATGCAGTTTTAACGTTGCTTTTAGTTTGCTCTGCTTAAGTGAAATTGAATTCCCTTGGCTGATAACGGGATTTCATTAAAATACTAAAGGTTTATTTTTTTTTAACCTTTGCTTACTTGCAACAAATAAAAAAAAAAAAAAAAAGGCCCATTGAACTGTGCCTGTGTGCGGGTGCGTCTCTCTGTCTCGGTACACGAGAATAGCGCGTTGTACTGGAATTGTTAGCCTGTCGAGGATACGCGAAGCAGAAGGCGGGGTCCTCTGATTCCCTTCGCCGTCCCGTCCATGGATGCCTCGCAGGTGTAGACCGTGTAATTGAACTCTCTTTATGCGAACGTGGAGCTCCCCAGCTATTATGTGACCGGGGGAGGAGTGGAGGGCTCGCAACTATTTACAAACAGAAGGCAGCGAGCAGCGGATCCCTGCCAGGTGCCGGAGTTAACTTTCTTTTGTTGGCGCCGTGAAATCGCGGGTGGAGCGTGCCATGCCCCATCTGAACTTTGCCCCATCGGGATTTTTATAATTATGCGTGCAGTTAACAGATTAGCCAAGCAGGCAGGTTTTGGTTTATCCACTCAAATTGGCATTTTTTTTAAATCTTTTTTTTAAAGCCCAACTTCTTTTAAGAATCAAATCAAATAATTCGACTTATTTCATAGATAGTCAATCCTAATAAAGGGCACTTAAAGTGTTAGAATCGAATTAACTCTATTTTCAAACTAAATGGCGTATCTTTCATTAGAAAGAGACAGGTAGATAGATGTTTTACTCGTTCATACTCTGCTATAAGACATTCATAATTACAAAAAAAAAATTCTGCTACCATATAGTTAGTTAAAAAAAAACAAAAAAAAAAGCAAGCACTTTAATTCTGAATGAATATATTGATTGTTAACCATTGAAATATTTGCAGTAGAGGTTTATATACTATATAGTGATTCTAGCATGTATTTTGCATCTAGGTGTGGATAATGTAACCGAGAGCTGCAACTATTAAAACAGTCAGTGGGGTAAATCAGCGTTACTCTCTCTCCTGCAGAAAACAATGTTGTAGTGTAGTCAAGATATGTGGGTGAGACGAGTAATTGTGCTCAAATGCTTAAATAAATCATTGATGGGTGAAATTACACATGCTCACTTAAAGTGTAATGTGATTAAGAGATGATGGGATTGCAGTTAATATATTGTCTCAAAGCTCCCGGACTCGTTTCTTGACACCAGAAATTCATCAACTACAACTGTCCTTAACTTTAGGGATACAAGTTCTGATGGCATCAAATCGAAGATCACCAAGATGGGCTTTTTTTTTTTTTTTTTCCCCTCTCCCTCGTCCCTGCTGCTGTTGTTTTCTGCAGGGGACAAAGGAAGGTGAAAGACAGGCTGAGACGTTTTACTTAAAAGTTAGGCTGAGGAGACTCAGAAGAGGAGACTGGGAAGCTGCCGGCAAGCTGATTGCCTCTGCTCTGAAAGCTGCCGCCTTCTCCTTTATCACGGGGCGGCACGCGGGCTGCGCCGCCGGCTATTGCTTGCCTGGAGGTAGGAGCCGGGGCTGGCAAGCGGGACCCTATCATGCGACTTCCTAATAACCCCGGCTTTGCCACAGCTGCGCTGTGACCCTTTGTGATGGAGCGGATAGCACTCGGATGAAATAATGTCCTTCTTTTGCTGTGAAATTACCATGTTTATTAATTCGGTCAGACGGCAGGGTTTTTTCCACTTTTTTTTTTATTATTATTATTATTATTATTTCTTTTCCGAGCCACGGACATCTGCAAATCACAGCAAAGGGTTCCAGCGCCCATTTGCACCCCGCCTTCCTCGGGTCCCCTCCCAAAACAGAAATGCATGTGAGCTTTGCAAAACAGTATAGCAAGGAAGATAGATAGATAGATAGATAAATGTTTTTAAAGAGTCCAGTGTTACAAAACAGGACCAGCCGACCAATGACTGCCAGCGCCAGCACTTTTTTTTGGGGGGGGGGTGGAAGGGGAGACAGGGGGGAGAGGAAGGGGGGGGTCTGTCTATGTATAACAAAATCATTTTCAGGGCAGAGAGAGCTCATCAATCAGAGACAAAGGCAGCTTTACCGCATTGAATATTTATTAATGAGCAGCCCTTCATCTGGAAAGGCTGTGTTTGGGGCGCGTGGGTAACTGGGAGGTCCTTGAAGTGTGCGGGTGACTGCTGGGGACGGATCTGGGCTCGGATTCTGCTCTCCGTTATTCTCTCCAGGTGGCTTCCTCAGCCCCGTACGCCTCCCCGCGTCTCGGGTTATTCCTCGGAAGGCGCGCATTGCAGATCAGACGATTCTTCGGGCGCTCTCTGCTAATCAGCGAGGAAGCCCAACGCCGAGCCGCCTTTCCCTGGTAATTGTCTCCAATCAATCTTGTGCGCGGGTTAATCACAGCCTTTCCTGTGTCCGCTTTTTCCATCATTCGTGTCCTCCCTACTAATATGAGTGCGATACACTCAAATACAAATGCACACACACACACCCACACAGATTAAAAAGTAGCCTTCCATGTTGCATGCAGGTCCACGAAACCTGCTTTCCAAGTCGCACTGGAACTGGGGGCTGTGTCAGCGGTGCAAACTCGGTTCCTTTGTATAGGGTCCCAATGCAAAAGGCATTTCCTGTAAAGCAAACTTTGGCATACTTAAATTCTATGTTACTTTGGGAGCTACTTTCCAAAGATTTATTTATTTTTTTACCCACAAGTGTAATGAGCAGACATAAAAAAAAAAAAATCAAAACCATTTATTTGTAATTATTTCAGACACATTTATGGGACATTTTTGTAAGAATTGCTTTAAATTCCTTTGGTTCGTATTTGATCCACACTGACCCGCCCCTTAGGGTGGAGAATTCAACTGGGTATAAAGGGGGTTACCCCCACTGCTGATTGATATAACGCACAGCACTAAGATTAACTGCCACCTCCACCGCCAGAACCAGATGTGCAGCACTGGGCTTCCCCCAAGGAAACAAAACCCACCAGAACCGTGAACGTTTGAAGAAATGGCATTTAAATCTGCTGCTGCCACTACCACCACCACTATTCAACACTTCCATAGCGCTGCACGACACTGTAGAGCCCGTGGTCTCCATGTGCGGGAGGGGTGAGGAGGCGGCTGGGGCAGCCCTGCCGTCACCCACGGAAAGGGAGGGTCTAGGCTCGCTGGAGCTGAGCTCGGGGCTGCCTGAGGTCTGCCCGAGGGGCAGGCGGGCTTCCACCTTTGCACTTTGGCCTCCAGCTAGGTAGGGGGCTCCCTTCCTAGCGGTCTTTGGAAATGATTTAATTTGAACCAAAGGCGGTGTGACGAAAGAAAGTAGCAAAATGCACCTTTCCGTGCGGTTTGCGGCGAGCCCAGGGCATGACATGACATGAGACGCATCTTTGCAAGGGGAATTTTTGCTTTCCTTTGTGTATTTCCTTAGCAAACACTTAAGGCGAACGACGAAAATCCATTTGCAAGGAAAATGCACGTGTTTTCTCATGTTTTTGCCAACGGGATCATTCCCCACAAGTGAAGCCAGTTTAATAAATGAGTCTGCATAGTATAACCGTGACGTTGGAAAAGGAACCGCCCAGCCTGCGGCGAATTCGTTTTCTCTTATTTAACACATTTAGAAAATATCGATGATTATGGTTTTATTTTCCTGGAAAATTCAAGTGTGCTTTGCCATGTAATCCACTTCTGGGCTACTTTTCATCAATAGGCGGAAGGCGAGGGAAACCGAAACTCTGGGTTACCATCAGTGCCATTGGGTTTGTCATTACGTTCACTTCCGTCACATAACTGTCTGTGAACTCATCCAAGAGATGCTGTGTAAGAATCTGCCCGGATGTACCAATCAAATATCTGTGCTGTCACTTCCTATGTGAAATAGTGTAGGCCCTTCATTCCCTGGAATCCCGCTAGCCATGGTCCTCCTGCAGTGATGGTCGACTAAAAGGCCCTATTTTTGCAAGACTTTATCCATAGATCAATAATGATGGGGAGTGGGGGGTGAAGGAAGTATTTCGAAAACAGAGAGTCAAAAGGTTTTGTAAAAGTTCGTTTTTAGCATAGATTATATTCACATGAATATATTAAGTGGTGCTTGCCTCTTTATCTAGTCAAAGACTGTTGTCTTCTTTTATGCACTCAATAAAGCCGGGTTCTAAGATCAATCAATTTTGCATTCCATATGAAATCGCACCGAAGCCTACATAAATATTGATTTCCGCACATGTCCAATGAACCAGAATATACTAAAGAAAGGGGAGGCAGGGAATCTTCACAGAACCGGGCAGGTATATTTTAAATAAAAACAAAGCGAGCTGCAAGCTTAAAAATACAGTTGATAGCAGTTTAGATCGCTTTCATTACTGGAAAAAAAAAAAGAGCAAAGCGTTTTGTGAATGACATTACAAAGAATTTCGTGGAAGAAAGCTGACTAATTGCTGCCAGAAGACATTTTTTCATAGCTAGTCTGGTTTTCATAAAGCAGTTTCTGTGACTGTTGCGGTTACATTGAAATCAGGTTGAGGGTTCTTAAGTACATTTTCTTAGTATTTGAGGGCAAGACATTGAGGGGCCAGACATTACTAAAGGTAGTGAAAGGAAATTATTTCTTTCCAGAATTATAGCCTTACTTAAACTTCACCCTAAACAGTGAAAAAAAAAAAGAGAAAATCTTGAGCAATTTAATATCAAATGTGTTTCTGATCATTTGTTTGGTCTGCGGATCAATTTTTGCAATTTGTCTGTGTGCGAATAGTTTTAGCATAAATACTAGTGCTATTCCTCTAAAGTCTAAGCAGTGGGAGCCTAATGTCAGGCAAATTAATTTCTAGCCCACTAGTTTGAGCTATTTCTTAAAACAGGGAAAACTTTCCCCATTGCTGTTTGCTGGCCTAGACTCACAGCTTTCTTCCTACATTGAAATGCTAAGCACGAATCTATTTGTACTTCAGGAAAGCGAGGGGGAAGCATTGTCGCAAAGAGCCTTGTAGCACAATTCTGAAAGTGTGACGGGATCTTTCCCTTCGCAGATCCTCTCTCCGGTGCGGCCCATCCCTGCTGCAGCCCGGGTGCCATCACTGGGAAGATCCCCGGTCTGCGCCCTCTTTCCTAAAAGCCATTTTGTCACAGCCACTAAGAGGAACCCTTTGGAAGCTAGGGCCTCGTGTCTGGGAATGTTTTCTGATTTCTCATTACAGGGGATAGCCGTCCAGTGGCTGCTGTATTCAGTCATCCCATACAGTGTCTCCTCCCTTCGACACCACTAGCAAGGCAGGGCCCCGGTGCTCTCCTCGCCGGCATCCCAGGCTTGCCCTCAGTCAGCCCCTCGGCCTGGCCCTGTGCCGCGGACCTAAGTTTGCAGAACTGAGGGCCCCCCCCCCCCCCCACCCCCACTTAAGCTCCGGACGAGGAGCTGCCCGTCGCCTTCCCTGCACGGTTTGTTCTTCTCCTCGCTCCAGACCCCGCAGCTAAAACAAAAACAAAAAAAAAAAACCCTTAGATTTAGACGCTGGAGAAGTCTTCCTATTCCCTACGTGAACTCGGTATTGAAAGAAAGAAGAAGAAACCAGAAAAAGTTGTTGCCACTCTTTATTCCCTGCCTTCCCCAAAATCGGACACATTGCATTATTTGCTGCGTTTCCATTCTTGTGCCAAGGATGCTGGTGGAAGATGAAAAGTGATTTTTATTTTTTTTTTTTTTAATGTGGTGGGGAGGGACTTTGGTTTCTCGCGGGGATCTGACTTATCCTTACTCTGCTATTTAGTTTGGCCGCTGAGCAGTGGGCATCGTTTGCAGGGGGCGGGGGGGGGGGCTTTGCGGAAAGGAGGCCGCGTTGCGAGGAGCGTGGCGTGTGCCCGGGCTAATGAGAGCCGGCCGGGGACAAAGCGCCCGGCGGCCATGGCCGCGCCGGCAATTATTCCTGCCCGCTGGAAGGTGGATTAGCGCGCTGGAAAGAAGCATATGTTTGGCCCGGGGCGACGCTCCCACCGCGCCCCCCCCCCCCCCTGGCTGGGCTTAGACAGAGAATGAGAGCAAAGGGAAAGAGGCTGAACCGAGAAGAGCAGCTCCACCGAGCACGCCCCCTCCTCCCCCCCGCCAAAATCTGTAAAATAAATGATGGCCGGAGGTGAAAAACGTGCCGAGCGCGCCTCGGAATAGTAACCTGCATCTTCGAGCGGATCCCTGTCCGTGCAAGATTGTTCCAGGGTTTGTTTTTTTTGGGGAGATACCGTGTTTGAACATTTGGAATTTAAAGGGTTTACCATAAAGGTTCCCTGCCCCCCCCGGAACTTTAAAAGCGCTTTTGCTGACCTGTATTCACCGAGAAGGGAGGTCACTGCCGAGTGTGGCAGTAAAGACGCGGCGTGTAATTACTTCCAAAGACGCGATTGAATAAAGATCAATATTGCTTTGCATCTCCGGCCAGGAAAAGCAGCGATAGGGCCCTGCTGGTTCTCTCGCCCATAAACAAATCAGTATCAGGTCGTAATTACTATGATACCTTTCCTGCCGTATCCCTGCAGTGCCCCTAGTTGTCTCTATTTACATTAATTTTTTTTTATAGGTTTAACTTTGGGAAATGTACAAAAACCGAAGAATCACCGGGGATTGCTTTTAACTGGAGACCTTTGTAAATTGTGATAGCTTGTGTAGTGGCAACCAAAGATGGTGCTCGAGATTTCAGGTCCATCACCTCCATTCTGCATATTTTTTTTTTCCCCTACTTGAGCACAAAATAAAGGAAATGTCCCTTCAATGACATTTTTTAAAAGTCCTAGTAAGTCCATGTTTTCAGTTGTTAGACACCTGGGCAAAATCGTTATTAAAGGCCAGCCCCTAACTGGGCCTTTAGGGGCTGGCAACACTTTGTCATTAGGCTCTCCTCAGTCAGTTGCCACCACGTTTTCCTGCAAGCACTGGCAATAGCACTAGCATGCTCCCAACGGGAATACACAATGGGCCCATCCGAGACTTGGGGGCTTCTGAGCCTGGAAGTGGGACCCAGTCCTGCCCTAGCACTGAGTTTAGTGCTGGGCCAGACAAAGTATTTTTAGTGCTTGGACCAATGGAACATCCGATGCTAAAGTAATGAAGAAATTCTCCAATCCAGTGCTTTTCCACCCTGAGCCAGCCCAAGCCACTGAGCTAGCTATCAGAAGAGAGAGAGTCTGCTTGATTTAGCATTTTCTCCCAATCTGCGTCCAGACAAAAAACATAGGAAATCTATCAAAAAGTACTTAGCTTGACAGTTTTCATGAGGTCAGCTTCTAACTTTGAAAATTTTTTTATTATTATTTTATTTTTACGAAAGGAAAACCTTCAAAAGGCTGGACAAACACATTTTCCTAGATTCCCAACAGTGCTAAATTTTCAGCAGTATGTGGGACCCTCTTCATGCATACCATGCGACACCTACGGGAGCCTTACATGCTCATTTTATCCACTCTACATACAATAACAGCTTGCCCGGCCCTCTCATGCAGGGTATAACGCAGACATAGGGCAAGCACTAGCAATACCAGCAGTATTTTGCATAAGCACTAGATTTTGGTGTTTGGTCCAGTATGGGCAGATTCTTAACTCTGACCTAGGATACAGCCAGCCAAATGGGTTTTCAGGATATAATGCTTAATAATTTATTTACATATAGTCTGCCCTTCCAACCCTATAGGCAGTGTACATGCATAAAATACAGTTTTGGTGTCTTAAAAATCTTGGAATAAGATATCCTATTGGGGATCCTGTTGCGTTTCATTAAAATTGAATTTTGAATTCACATGTTCACAATTGCAGCCCTTGAAACAGCGAATGTGAAACATGATATGGTGTTGGGCTTGATCTACCTTGGGGGAAGTACACTGATTTCTTTATTATCACTTTTTAAAAAGGTCTTTAAAAATGTAAGGACCAGTGATTATATGAAACCCAGATGGTTTCTTAAGAACACATTTTGTCATGAAATTTTGGGCAGTATGAGGGTCCTTTAATCAAATGTATATTCTATCAATTTTCTGTCTTGCAATATGTGTATATGTAAGAAGTAACTCTTTTTCGTTTGCAGCATATACTGGACTGTTATTTGTGGATTTCTCGGTAAAATCCAGTAATGACATTCCATTGTATGCAAATCTGTTTCATGCATATTCCTTGTGAATATCCTAAAAACCTGACTAGCAAGGTGTTCCCGAGGACTGGGCTGAGAACTACTGCCCTATATTAAAGCACAAGCTCGGTGGGGTGCAGATCCTTTCGCATTGACACGATATAAGCTTTGATGCATTGGCCCTTTCACTTCACATTGTAAGATTCCTAGAAATTTTGTTACACATTCTGTTTTACATTATTATTATTATTTTAAGGTATCATGCTACTAAAAGTCAACAGAAAACGGTGAGAGGGATATGAATATCTCCCAACAAATGAAAAAAATCTTTAATGGAAATTTATTTTTCAACTTTTTTAAGGTTATAATGGGGATTAAAAAGCTAGATCAGCAGTATGAAACTACTGATTAAACACTTTAAGCAAACATTTTGCTAAAAATGCTTTTATAAAGAGCCACAAATCAGTGATAGATATAACATTGTATGGAGATTGTAAAAGTCTTACTTTCACTCCATCTTATCTTCCAAAGTGTTTTTATTGTTGTGTAACTTTCATTAAATCCTACTTAATGTTCTTCCAAAGTCCTACTTCAGAATTTCTTGGAATAAAAAGAGAACATTACTTTTGGTTCTGATTTGTCTGGACAAGTACCTTAATGTTCCGTGATTTAACTTTTGTGCTACTATTGCTGCACCTGCCTTGGAAGCACAGATCAGAAATTTAGACATGAGCAAAAGAAAAATACCAGGAGGAAAGTTATTTTACATGCTGTATGTTAGTTGAATGTAGCTCTTTTACAATACATTGGGTTAAACCCTGGCTGTTGAATAGCTCACCACATCCAGGCATGCATTCTCAGTAGATAAACAAGGTAAAAAAAATGGATTTCAAAAATCAGAATATTTTTTCCTGACAAAAAACAAAATTGCATTATTCAATGAAAAACAAGGGTGGTTTCATATTGAACATAGTCAGTCTGATCTGTGTTGCCAAATACATATGGCAGACATATGCCTACATGTTCAGTACCTCGAAGGTTATGGAATATAAACCCTAAGAAAAAAATTAAAGTCTGCCAAATCTAAATTAAAAACAACTTCTGGTGTATGGTTAGAATTGCTAATGATCTTAGGAACTTAATGGTGCTAGATATAATAAAGCATGTTAAGATTAATGCGCATGTTAACGCGCATTGAAATATATTTCCTGCATGTGTCCTGTAATACTCATGCACTTACCCTGCCAGCATGTTCTTAGTACCCCAAACATGGCCAGAGGAGTAGTTTTCAAGCAGCCTTTGCATTTTGTTTTCACTTTCAAAGAGAAAGAGTTTGAATAATATTTTTAGATTTGAAAATCAGCATTGTTTCATTATCTAAACTGCCTTTCTTGAATGCGGCTTCATGCTTTGCACCTGCTCTGTTGCGTTGGCAGCCAAAAGAAGTGACTCTCAGGCCGATGCAATATTGGCACGCGAAAAGCGGGCTATCATAATTGAGCGCCCGGTTTTCTAACGCACACCCACCCTCCTCTCCTGGGTGCGTGATGCAGTAGGCAAATGGGCCGCTGCATTACAAAGGAAGCACTAGGAGGAAATTGTAAGTTCTAGTGCCTCCTCAGCATCAGGCACCTAGGAGAAGTGGCTGTGCGAGGATTCGGAAAACGGGAGCTCAGTTTTATGAGTGTCCATTTTCATAACCTGTGCACAGCCATGGGTTAGGAAAATGGATGCTCATTGATTGAGCATTCGTTTTTCTAACCCGACTGCCAGCAAGACTTTTTTTTTTATGTTACTCCTTTTGCCACAATATTCAGTTGGAGGAACTTCAGAAAAGCAGTACTTTCTGCTTTTCTGTTAACTTTTGTGGCTCCTCAAGACTTAACGCCAGCTCTGGGGCTGGCATTAATTTTTGAGAGTAAAAATGTGCATGTCAGGTGCGCATTTATTTTTTACATAAGGGGGGGAATAGCTAATTTGGCATTTACATGTGATGAGTGCTATTCGCTATGCGCTGGTTTGGACGAACATCCAAAACGTGCATCCAAGCACGTGGTAACCTGTGCTCCAGCTTGTGCGCGCGGTATTGCATTGCCCTAATAGCATGCGTACCTGCGGAAAGGTCATGCGGGAGCATGCTTTTCTTCTGACCTGAACACACCCCTGGGAAAGCCTCCTTGCTTTCTGGCTAGCAGTAGATGGCACTGTGGAAGCCCATGCATGCTTTCAGAGGGGACTGAGGAAGGCATATTTTAGGCACATCCTTTCCCCTGGTTAAACAACTGGGTACCAGGGCAAATGGCTTTGAAAATTGTCCAGTCCAAAAATAATGCCATTGTGTTCAAATTTTTTTTTTAATGTGGCTGCCATTTTAAATATGCAAAAATGATGGTAATGAGCTCATCTGTTTAGCCCATGATAAGCTGACTATACATATTTAAAGTAAATAAATAATTGCCATGGTAAATTTAACTGCACCTTTGAATGTGCCATTAATTGCTAGCATGCCGATCTGATTGGTTCACTAGCAGTTAATAAGCAGGGAGAACCAATCTCTTTTTCTTTCCCTGACAGACACCCCCTCCCCCCTCCTCCAGAATTCAAGCATCTGCCGCCTACGCCTTCTCCAAGAGTCAGGCAACTCTGGCCCCCTTGTCTCCTCCACCCAACCTCCACAGAGGCCACCCTGGCTCTCCATGCCCCCCAAAGAAATTGAGACCTCCCCCATACCTCCTCCCGTCCACCCCCTCTTCAGGATGGGGGAGCAGCAGGAGAAGGAGGAGGAGAGCAGCTTATCTTGGCAAGCTTCGTCACCTTGTATTAAGGCCAGCACAATTCAAATCAAGGAGCATCAAAATGTACAAAAAGAACTAACGCCCCTGGCTAGCCCTCTTTGCCCACCATGTGGAAAAATAGGGGCAAACTTGGTGACAAAAGTTACCTTACATAGGAACCAATATAGACATTCTGTAAATGTATGGCCCTCTTTTGCTATAGAAAACTCATTCTGACTCTGGTACAGGAGTCATTTAAGACAAGCTGACTGAAACCAGAAAGATCCACATCCCCTCAAGCTCAAGATCAATCCTCCAAGGCTCGCCCAACCTTTGCTTATGTACCTAGAATGATGTTGCATGCAGGGAGATATGATGAGCCAAAGAACATCCAGCCTGGGCACTAAAATCTATGCAGATTATACTGCATCAAGATAAGGGGCTGGATATACAGAAATGTATCCCAAAGGACTACCTTTTCCTTGGACTAATTTAATAGCATTTATCTTGTTGATAAAAGAAAACTTTCCCAACAAACACAAAAGAAGTCTGTTTTACGCAGCAGTGAGGAAAGTCCTATTCTTCCACCGGGCTTTAATCCCCAGCACTGAGGCTACGCTGGCACTAAAACTAGCACCTGCTTCAGACCCGACACCTTGCTATTTCTGCCCCCCATTGTGCTGCATATTCTTAATTTGTATCCTTCCAGTCAAAGGCGCAGGCACTGCACTTATCACCTGGAGGCACAGCCGCACTGCACTGAGGCACTTCAGTGCCAGACTTTCTGAATGAGCCCCAAAGGGCCTGACCTACTAAACAAAAAAAAAAAAATTCACAGCCAAACTTTAATGAACTTATGAAAAGAACCGGTATAATCTATGGAAAATGAGACCCCCTAAGTGGGCTGATTTATTAAAGCTTTATACCAGTCTTGCTCTGGTGCAAAACTAAGCCAACCACAACCGCAAAATCCTATATTTTCCCAATGCAAAAAAACACTGGTGCACATTTTGTGATGTAGCATCAGGCCCCAGTTTTCTATGTGCCTCATTTTTATAGGGTTTTAATTAACTCTAGTGTGCTCCTGTGACAGGGGGCAAGAAATAAACAGAAAGAGAGCCGTTGATTTGTTCTCCTCAGCTTCCCTGTTGCCAACAATACCTTGGAGTCAACTTCACCATCCTACTATCAAACGGGAGATATGCACGAACAAAACAACCCAACAGTTTAAACATGACAGTCCCTCCATAGAGGCCTGTCAGTACTGCTAAGCAAAATTCCATTGTCTTATATTTTGCACCCTTGCAGAATGTCAGTAGGGTTAAATTACACATTAATTGCGGGTTTCAATTCTCAGAGCCCGACATTTTCACACAAATTGTCTCAGAGGATAGATGGCATGAGAATGTGCAATGGTATAAAATCCTACATTGCTTTAATTAACCACTCGCAGGTGATGATTTCCCTGTATCCTGACAGATGGGGAAAGGGCAGTAAAAAATAAAAACAAATAAATACAACAGTACGATCAGCATGAAAAAGAAAGGAATGAAGAAAGAGCTGTAATCACTGATCCTTAACCCTAGTTTGCCCCTGTAATTCGAATAAGGAAGCCATGGTAGTTATAGAGTATATTGCATTATTGCATTTTGTTTCCTCTAGTACCCTAAATCTATAATGATTTGACCCTGTTATACAGCGCTCATGCCCACAACAAGTTTACCCGGGACGTGCGCGGCCTTCCAATAACTGAACAACATAGAATGAGATCTTTAACCGGGATGAAGCAGATGTTGGCATCATGCCGTCCTCTAACCGGATTATTCTTTGGACACTTTAGGCAAGCATTAGTGATTGATAATGACGCTAATTAACCCCTTTCCTTTCCAAACCGAGAACCACTGCCAGCAGGATGCTTCAGACAATGATGATTAAAAAGAATAAATAAACAAGAAAAACTGCATGCATCACTATCTACTTAAAAGTCATACAACTTTAGGACACTCTACCACATGTCTTCCAACAGAAAAGGAAGGGAGCCTTGAAAAGGGCATTTGATTGTTGACAGATATTGCCATTTTAAGCCTGAAATGATATCAGCACTTTGCAGAAAAGCTAAAATGTGATTACAATTCAGCCCTCTAGTGTATCCCATTCTATCACATATTTTCTGCACAATCATTCCATATCTAGCATTGATTTACAGACAGATGTACTAACCATTTTCTCATTATACACAACATGGAGGAAAAAACCTTAGGGGTAGATTTTAAAAGCTTGCGGGCAGACATGTGCGCGCGCTACCTGGCATGCACACATGTACGCCTGATTTTATAACATTTGTGTGCAGGCGCGCGCATGTTATAAAATCAGAGGTCAGCGCATGCAAGGGGAGTGCACAATTGTGCACCTTGCGCATGCCGAGCCCGCACCGAGCTGCGCTGCCTTCCCCCTTTCCCTCCCAGGCTGCTCTGAAATCGGAGCGGCCTCGGAGGGAACTTCCCTATCCCCCCCCACACCCCACCTTCCCTTCCCTTCCCCTACCTCCCCCGCCCTTTCCCCCTACCTTTGAAGATTTATTTTTTTTATCACAAAACTTACTTCAGCCCAGGGGCTGAAGTAAGTTGCGCACACCGGCCGACTACATGCACGCAATCCCTGGCACATATGGCCGCTGTGCCGGGAGCCAGACCCCGCCCCCACCCCTCCCCTGGACCACCCCGCCCATGCCCTGCCCCCTTCCTGCCCCTTTTTGTAAGCCCCGGCACTTAGATGCGTCCCGGGGCTTTACGCGCATCGCCGGGCCTTTTTAAAACAGGCCTGGCACACATAGATCCGGTTACACGCGTAAACCTTTTAAAATCCAGCCCTTAGTGTAAGGTTATCTGAGCAAAATGTTTTGATAAAGAGGGCAAGAAATCTAAATAGCCTAATTCCCATCCTCCAGAACCACAAACGGGCTGGGTTTTCAGGACATCCATAATGGAATGTGCCCGAAATAGATTGGCATGCACTGCTCTGATATATGCAAATTTATCTCATGCATATTCATTATGGATATCCTGAACACCAAGCCTGTTTGTGGCTGTTAAGGACCTGAGCTGACCACCCCCGATAGAGAATGCTACAATATTTACCCATAACTGTTATAAACAACAATTTATTTATATCTTCATATACAAAATTAAAACAAAAAAATCCAACACATACATGTACAGCACAAATCTCTCAAATAGTGGATACAAATCTAAAACAATTCAAAAAAAACTATATAATGGCAAAATAACCCATCATCATCTTTGGGACTCATTAAAGTGGGAAACATTTCAACTCTTACATGACGTGTTTATGGATAAAATATTGATGATGTACATCATTTTTATATGAGACGTGTATATATTTATAGGTGTGTGTAGGTGTGTATGGGTGTGGTGTGTGTGTGTATGGGTGTGGTGTGTGTGTATGGGTGTGGTATGCGTAGGTGTGTAGGTATGTGTGTAGGTGTGTATGGGTGTGGTGTGTGTGTGTGTGTGTATGGGTGTGGTGTGCGTAGGTGTGTTGTTGTGTGTGTGTGCGTGAGAATTGCCATTACATAGTTTGAAAAATAGTATCAAATTAGAAAAAAACTGTCTACATGATGTAGTTTGATCGAATTCCTACCATTTCAGACATTGGTGGGAAAATCCCTCTTTTCCCCATCAATCTCCAGCCTGCTGGGCCAAGGCCACTGCAGGCACTGTTTCTAGCGCCAGCATCGGATCCGGCTCTTTGTGTTTTGCGGAGCCATTGTGGCGCACGTAAATAATTTTTCCCCTCCTTGCAAAAATGTTGGACGGCTAAATAGAGCTCCCTGACGGCACAGGTTGCCCTCAGGCATTTTCGCCCACCTTTAATGCTTGGACTTTCTGGCCAGGATGGTGCCCGCTTGGCAGCCATAGCGCTGCCACGAATCAAATGACTTAGGCAAGTGAGGGCTTGCTTAGAAGAAGCCACTGATACCAAGTTGCAACTGTTAGTGCACATCTTACTTGTATGCCCTGATTTTAATATTAAAATCAGATTTTCAAACAAGAACTGTCCTCTGCCTGCTCTCTTCGTTCAGTTGTTTGAGATTTATTTGCCTTGCCTTTTTTTTTTTGTTTCCAAAATAAATGTATTCGCATTGTTTTATACTGATTTCCTCAAATTTGAAACCATTTATTTATAAAGGGGCCGATGCAATAATTCAGCGCGGAAAACATGCATTGAGTGTTGAGCGCCCGCTCTCCTATCGTGCGCCCAGCATCTCTCCCGGGCCGGTGAGTGAATATTTAAATGAGGGGTCACGATGCCAAGGAGGTGCTAGGGACAAATGTGCACTCCGAGTGCCTCCTTGGCAGCAGGCGCCCAGGAGAGGAGGCTGTCAGCAGATTAGGAAAACAGACACTCAATTTGACAAGCATCCCTTTTCCTAACCTGACCCCGGCACACTTTTATTTTACATTTTATTTTAAACCTTTTGGTTCCTCCAACTTAATTTCGCCACAATCCTAAGTTGGAGGATGTACAGAACAGCAATATTTTCTGCTTTTCTGTCCACTTTTTCGGACTGCTCAGAAATTAATGCCTGCACTGGGCTGGTATTCATTTCTGAGGGTAAAAATGTGCATTGGGCGCACATATTTATTTATTTATTTTTGGATCTGGGGGAGAATAGCTGATAGCCTCATTAACATGCATTTGCATGTGATGAGCGCCATTAGTTTCGCGGGGGGTTGGACACGCGTTTTGGATGTGCTAATCCCCTTATAGCATAAGGGGTTGTTGACATGCGTCCAAAACGTGCATCCAACCACAGATTAAACAGTGTGCTCGGATGAGCTCACTATGTATTGCCTCAGCCCCAAAGTTTGAGGTTTCCCATTCAAAACTGGGACAGTTTTATAGGCTTTTCTCTGCCAGATGCAGAAAAGTTATTTTCTCATCACTCTCCACCCAGCAGAGCTGAGGCCCATGTGGAAGCATTTTACAGCATCAGCATCAGATCCAGCTCTTTAGCACCTAATTTGCATATAATTCATTTGGGGGTCACCTCTTAGTAAATATGCTGAGCACAAGTTATTAATGCAGGGGTTCTCAATCCTGTCCTAGAGACATGCCCAGCCAGTCAGGTTTTCAGGATGAACGTACTTGAGAAAGCTTTGCATACAGTGGAAGCAAGCAGATGTAAATCTGTCTCAGGCATATTCATGGTAGATATCCTGAAAACCAAAGTGACTGGCTAATGTCCCAAGGACTGGGCTGAGAATCCCTGTACTAACAGGGATTAGCAGTAATACCCTGTGGACTCCCATCCCCACCCCATTCCTTAACAGCACCCTAACATAGCCATTTACTAACATCCATGCATGATGCATGGCTAGAGTCACTAATTGCGTTAGCAATATAGCACAGGTTCCCCCCATTCGGGCCGATACAGTACAGTTAACCCAAAATTAGACGCACGTTTTCGACACGCTAGCATTACCCCTTATTCAGTAAGGGGCCAAAAATGCGCGTCCAATCCCCCGAACCTAATAGCGCCCGCAACATGCAAATGCATGTTGATGGCCCTATTAAGTATTCCCGTGCGATTCAGAAAACAAAATGTGCAGCCAAGCTGCACATTTTGCTTTCAGAAATTAGTGCCTAACCAAAGGTAGGCGCTAATTTCTTTGGGCACTGGGAAAGTGCACAGAAAAACTGCTTTTCTGTGCACCCTCCGACTTAATATCATGACGATATTAAGTCGGAGGTCCCGAAGGGTAAAAAAAGTAAAAAAAAAAAAAAATTTGAAGTCGGCCCGCGGCTGTCGGGTCAAAAACCGGATGCTCAATTTTGCCGGCGTCCGGTTTCCAAGCCCGTGGCTGTCAGCAGGCTCGAGAACCGATGCCGGCAAAATTGAGCGTCAGCTGTCAAACCCGCTGACAGCCGCCGCTCCGATCCAAAAGGAGGCGCTAGGGACGCACTAGTGTCCCTAGCGCCTCCTTTTGCCTGTTTTTACCTCCGGGCCTCATTTAACTCCCACGGACTTTACTGTATTGGCCCAAATGTAAGTTAAAGCACATGCAAATGGGAACATACTTATTAGACGTTAATACTGGACATAATGCCTAGTGTTAATAACTATGATTAGCATGGACCACTTAAGGCAGGAAAGTTGACTGCACCTCTGCATGTGCAGTTCACTTTCCTGACCATGGCCAGGGACAGATTTAGGATTTTGCTGTCCCTGGCAACTGTTGGCACAGTTGGCACCATCACCCCCTTCCCCCACTCCAGAAGGTCAGACGACAAGGAGCAGGTCTAAGGCACAACTTAGGGATAGAGTCTGTGGCAGAAATTTCAAAAATTCTGAAGCACATTGACAAAGATTGTCATCTTTTATTTTACATTATAAAAGTAAACTAGTTTCCCAGCCTTGCTTTGTGTCTGTATTGTTTATTTTACTGGGTGAGGAAAAGGGGTCTCAAGTATCAGTACAGGGAGGAGGTCTCAGGGATGGGAAGAGGAGAAGAGGGTGAGAAGACCGGGAATGAGGAAAGGAAGTGAGGGGGATCAGAGATAGGGTGAGGAGAAGGGTATAGGACTGGGGATAGGAGGAGAAGGAAGAGAGAGGTTAACGGATGTGGAAGATACGGAGGGCAGATAAAAAAATGTGGGATGGAGGATGAGCAGGGATAGAGTTGGAGGTTCTGGATTGAGGAAAGGGAGAAGGGAGTAGAAGAGTTGGGAGCTAGGATCCAAGATCTGGTGAGAAAGGAGGTTCCAGATCTGGGGGAAAAAATCCATGATGATAGGAAAGAGGATATGAATTTAGTTGGTGGATTGGGTGGGGAAGGGATCAAGACCCTCTACAATGCGCCAGTCCTGTTCCCCCTTGTATCCCCTCTCTAACCTCCCACCCAATGTGGCATACATACACACACTACTGATACCAAGCCCTTCTCTCATACCCACAAATACTGTTCCTCTCTGCCCCGTTCACTTCTTTCTCATATACAGACATGCCCCCAGCTGTTTCCCTCTTCTCCCCAGCCTCTCATCTCATCCCACAAGGATCTCCCACTCAGCCCCTTCTAATATCCTCAAAATTGTCACCTTTTACTCAGTTTGCTCCAGACTTCCTCTCTGCTCCCCTCCTCTCATGTCCCTGAATGACAGAATGGGAGGGGCTGGATTAGGAAGCAGAGTGGCTGTTTGCTCTGCTATATCTGCCCCAGGCGCATCTCCTCATCTCCTGTTCCCTGTACTCTGCCTGAGAGGGGAAGGGCTGAATCAGAAAGCAGAGAGCTGTTCTCTGCTGAGTGAGATTCAGCACAGATGGAAGGCAGTAAATCTTCTGCCAGCCCGCTACCCTATGCACAGGCCTAATGTGCCCATTGACAAATCCAGGCCTGCCCATGGCCTATATTAAGGTAAGAGGACAGACTGAGAAACAGGTCTCCAGGCCTGCATCAAACAGAAATGTGGCATCTTGAACCTATCCCCCCCCCCCCCCCCCCCACACACACACACACACACAATAAGGACAAATCATGTGTTTAGGGGCCACACCCTCACACACATGCATGGGCCCACACACAGACACAACCAACAACAACAGAAATAGGGCTTTCCTACCAACTAACAACAAAACTATGTCCTCCTTAGGTAACCCAGGGATCCCCCAAACTCTACTACTGGCTTCCAGTTTCCAAAATTCCCTATTCCAGATCCCCCAAAGGTCCCCCTGAATCTTCTCCTGAAAGAGGGAGCCAGTTTTCTTCCTCTGATCAAGGCAAGGGCCAAATACAAATTGACAGGGAAGACACCCTGACCTGCATGCAGAAGGGGAACTCACTCTGTCCTGAGTGCAAAGCTTCCGAGGGATCTTTGTGGCTTAAGTGGGAGACCCAAGAATAAAGAGAATCGGGGGGGGGGGGGTTCTGGGCCCAGGAGCCAGTAAGGATGATTGCAGGGAGGAGTTAGGAAGCCATAATTCTGATTGTGTAGCCCTCTGTTTTCAGCATTAGCACTGCTATCAAGTGCTTTGTAAACATGAGCTGAGCGCTAAGGTAGCACTAAGTCTCAGCATGAGCACTAAAGCTTTGGGGTTTTTTTTTAATGAGTCCCCTGCTCTATAATCTTGAGCTCTTTCTCAGTAAAGACAGGGGGAAGACAGGGACACATCCCATTCATCTTCCAAGGGAGAAGCACTAGTGTTAAAAGTGGTTCAATGTTTGCACTGAAGCAATCCTGGGGACCCTTGGGGCTGAAAAGTAGAGAGAGAGAGGGGAGAGAGAATGGAGCAGGGAGTGGAGGCGGGGGGTGGGGAGGGAGCAAGGGCAAGGCATTGAAGGGGGAACTGGGAGCTGGGGAAGAAACACAGCTATATTTGTACCAGAGTGTGCCAATGTGCTAAAATAAAAAAACCAAAACCAAAAAACCCTCCACATTATAATTCCATATACTGCTGAGGCACAATTTTAAATGTAGATGAGAGACCATTGGGAAAACATTTTACCCCACAGCTTTCTAACCAGATTGAGCTCACTGAACAGGCTTTTTATCTCAGTTTTTTGGGGGAATCTGCAAACTTTGAAACCAAAGGTTTTCATACTCAAAGACCTTTTTTTTTTTTTTTAGAAGTTTTGCAAACAACTTTGATCCTGCATGGCTGCAGCAGTAAATCTGGACCTCCAGAATAGTGGAGGCAGGTTGCATTGGGGTTTCATTTTCTATAAATAACATTATAGGATATACCTGCATGATCCACCTTGATTTTACCATCAACATTTTCACAAGATATATCAAAGGGACACATCAAGGCAAAACTCTGAGGCCCGCATTGTGGTTGCTATCAATGATCTCCTCTAAATTAACACTGGGCTAGCCTTGCCTTGTAAGAACATAAGAAGTTGCATACTGAATCAGACCAAGGGGCCATCAAGCCCAGCACCCTGTTTCCAACAATGGCCAATCTAGGCTACAAGTACCTGGCAAGTACCCAAACATAAATAGATCCCATGCTACTAATGTCAGTAATAACAACAATGGCTTTTACCTAAGTCAGTTTGATTAATAGCAGTTTATGGACTTCTCCTCAATTCAATTTATCCAAACTTTTTTTAAATCCAGATACACTAACTTCCCTAACCACATCCTCTGGCAAAAAATTCCAGAGCTTAATTGTGCATTGAGTGAAAAAGAATTTTCTCTGATTAGTTTTAAATGTGCCACATGCTAACTTCATGGAGTGCCCCCTAGTCCTTCTATTATCTGAAAGAGTAACAAAGGGATTCACATCTACCCATTCTAGTCCTCTCAAGATTTTGTAGACTTCTATCATATCCCCCCTCAGCTGTCTCTTCTCCAAGCTGAAAAGTCCTAACCTCTTTAGTCTTTCCTCATAGGGAGCTGTTCCATTCCCCTTATCATTTTGGTCGCCCTTCTCTGTACCGTCTCTAGTGCAAGTTTATATTTTTTTGAGATGCAGCGACCAAAATTGCACACAGTACTCAAGGTGCCGTCTGGCCATGGAATGATACAGAGGCATTATTACATTTTCCGTTTTAGTCACCATTCCCTTCCTAATAATTCCTAACATATTGTTTGCTTTTGTGACACGGCAGCACACTGAGCGGACTATTTCAATGTAAATGCCATGTCTCTTTTTGGTCTGCTTTGCTTTTCTGTGTGTGTGCAGGCACAGCTACTGCTTTCCTTAGCACTGGTGCCAAACGAATTGTAGATGAGCCTCGAGAAATGGAAGTGAGGCAGAGGGAGGGGTGAGCAGCAGGTCCACGGTTTTTGAACCCCAATTGCACCAATCCCGAATGTAAACCAATCCCAAATCTACACACTGCAGCCCAGCCGGAGCGTTCCTTTTATTCAGCAAAGAAACTTTTTTTTTTTTTTTTTTAATTCTGGATTTTACAGAAAAATGAGATATTTACAGTAAGTGAATAAAATGTATTCAATTAGCTTAAAATAAAAACCGGTGCACTTCTGAACTGAAGTGGAATCGACTGTAATTGATTTATTTGAAACCAGGGGTTAAGGACTGAATTAGCTAAGTACAACTGGGTATTTCAAGCCACTGCCTTCTCAAATGTCAGATCCCTACTATTTTAAATATTTCTCAGCTGCGGGGCATTACTGCCCCCATGGCTGTTGCACCAGTTAAATCTCAAATTATAATATTCGATTTTTGGTTGGGGGTGGGGAAGCCAGGGGTGGGATACTCGATGATTCCTCAGAGACAGCTCACAGCATTCGGAATAATATTGCATTTTGCTTCATTTAGCTTTTTTTTTTTTAATGTTCTGTCTCGGCCTAGATGAGCGCTCGAGTTGTACATTTGTCCAGCACGGTCGAAAATATAAAACGTTAAGAATGGCAAAAAGAAACGTGTCGGTGCATGAAGGCATAATTTGTTATTGCATTACTATTTTCTTAAACATACGGGAAAACACACATTCGTTCAAAGAAACAATTATTAACAAAAGAAAGAGAGATCGCTTGCCCTCTAGTCAGCAAAGTCCTCCTAGTTAAGGAGCCGCAGTCAAAACGTACAAATGTAAACTGGTTTCAGTAATGCTATATCTGCAGTCTCTTGTTTCTAGCCCTTATAATACAATCTAATGCTGCTTTATACGGTGCCCAGTATAAAACGTTTATATTGCGTACAGACTTTTTTTTTTTTTTTAAGAAAAGTAACAGGCGCCAGTAAATCCAGATATGAATGAATTGTATTTAATAAGATTGTTTTCGTTTAAAAAATGAGTATTTATGTGTTGCTTTAGAAAGATCAGCCATGTATCGCTGTTTATGAATGCTATTGTGCCCGAGGTTAGGATCCCAAATGCAATCTGAGATGCAGCCAAGAAAAACAGTCCTGATAGACAATGCTTCACTTCACCTGCTACAATACTGTGGATTTCATTTGTGTGAAGAATATGTACAGTTAGGGTTCATGCACCTCATTATTTTGTTACATCTACTTCACAGTTAACCAGTCTCTCTTCCAAATAATAAATAACCACCTCAAAAAAAATGCAATACAATAAAATTGCTGCATTCTGGAGATTCCCTTTCATGTCGCATTAAAATATAATGGTTTGCTATATAACAATTATCTGGCTCTAGGAAATAAAAATGTGGACTTCACCAACTCTGTTCTGCTGGAGAAGACTGATTGTACCCTGTGCCTGCCACTTCACTACAGAAAAAGGAACATCATGAGCTTTATCTCATACTTGGCTTCATCAGCCCCACCAAACGTCAAACTGGGTGAGCAAACGTACCTTGCAGCAAATCTGCCTGCCATACTCCAAAACCTCACTGTGACTCACTGGTCTCTAGAAACAGGTTTTACAGAGTCTCTAGAAACAGGCAAAAACCTGTTTTCCGAATTCTTTCTGCCTTGCCTACAACATAGTAGGCTTAGCCTCACCTCAGGTCTAAACAACAGAGTGACAAATAATTTGACGATGTTCTTTAAAGAAACAAAAATGAATGTAGCTACTAGCTACTCTATATTTCTTAAGAGCCTTAGAACACCTCTTTAAAATATCCACCTTTGGGGGGAGAGAAAAAGCTAAATATTAAAACTAAAATACATTATTACAGTTTTCTGACTCTGCACAATTAATTTAAACAGGGGGTCATTTTTGGACAGTTAGCAAGAGAAGCCAGCAAAATCAGGGACCCTAATGTTTATCACTGCCTTTACTATCTGGAAAGCTTCCGATTACAACGCATTTTCTAGTCATACTCGTGTTAACAGTCACAGCCTGATCATTATTAGAATGCTGTTTGGCACTTAAGCAACATTGTACAGAAAACAGGTTAGTGAATTCTTGGAAAATCAATTCTTCCCAAGGAAAACAAAATAATTGTCATGTCCATCATCATCATCATCATCACTGTAATACAAAAGTTCCGCAGTGTGTTAGTTTGTGCTGTTGGATTTGCTGTCATCGTACAAAAGAGAACCTAGAGGGTCAACATAAATAAAATAAAAGCTTTATTTTTAATAAAATTATGTTTTGGTCAAAGATAAGATACTGTGTCATTCTTTTACCAGTACAGACATTTGTTATCCAAAAGAATACATTGTGTTTTATTCTGTCAATGTCTGAATACAGACTCAATAGAATATCTAAATGATGCCCTGCTCTGAACTCCAAGTTGAAAGTAAGTTTTTATTATACTTGAGGGAAACAACGGGTTCAGCTGCTTATTGCATGGAGCAATTGTCAAGGGAGAGTTAAACTCAATTACTGTAACCATACTGAATAAAAAATACTGCCAAGAACAAAAATACGCCTGGGTAAAGACAGCCACTGAATAAAAAAAAAAATCGACATGAAGTGTATCAAATATTTATTTATCTGGGCAACAAAGGACTATGATACATTGACAGGCATGGACACTACCGCCAGCACAACTCAATACAATACAACTGTAACTGCTTCCAACATGACCAGTGGAAATACAGGGCGCCAGGGGGTCCCAAATGTTTGAAGGTCTTTCAACAAAAAGAGCTAAACCTTGACTTAAAGACGATACCAATTTATTGCTTCGGTGATGCTTTTAAGGAAAAAACAGTGGAGGCAAATCAACTTTTTCCCACCCCACAACACATCAGGGTGTTGAAACTACTAACAGGTTTTTGTTTTGTTTTGTTTAAATCTTGTCGGGGTCCCCTATTCAGTGAGGAATTCAATGTAGTGCTAATTATGCGTGAATTAATTTCATTCTTTTTGTTGTTGTTTGTTCAGTTGCTTTATTGTCGCCATAACATGCAACCACAGGGCTAAAATGCTGAATATCCCAGAGAAATAACCCAAACCTTTGTTTGCTAAATAAGTACCATGAACCACATGAAGAACTAAGAGGGAGAATTAAGCCTCACTAAACAAGAGGTAAACGAGATCACCAGATAAATAAAAAAAAAAAAAAAGGCTTTAACAGACGCACCATATTTACAATTCCCATTAAATTACACATAAATAAATATATACATACATGAACACTGATTCCCTTATAATAGTAACCGCGAATCGTGTCGAAGAGAAAGTTCAAGGTGGTCGTTTTACCTTTGGGAGGGAAGGTAGTTCTACAACTGAAGACGTGACATGGAACTTTGCGTATTCAAGTTTATTCACAATACTGATAAAATGTCATCACCATTGCCTCTTTATACGGCTACAATCTTAGTGAAGTTACAGAAGGAAAGGTGAGTATTCAGTCGAGGAAGTTCTTGCTGGGGGGGGGGTAGAATTTGTAGGTTGAGGTGGGGTATTTGTTTCGTTTTGTTTGTTGTTGCTGTTGTTGGTGGTTTGTTTGTTGTTGTTTTTTTTAGAAAAAAAAAAAGTTCTCCTTTAAAAAATAAAAAGTTCACCAGCTCCGACAGAAGTTTGCTTTCATGGCTCCATTGCTTGTCCCGTTCTGGTGGCCTCCATGTTGGAGAAGGTTAGAAAGAGGGGGGGGGGGGTGAAGCCTGGGTGCAGAGAGAGAGAGAGAAAGAAAGAGAGAGAGAAAGTAAGAGAGAGAGAGAGAGAAAGTAAGAACAGTCTTGGTAAACTCTAAGAACAGGGTACCCCCAGAACCAAAGAACAGAGCTTTGTTGTAACCCGGAACAAAAAAGATGAAGGACATCGGAGGGCAAAGCAGTCTTTGAAGTAGAGCCCAGGTGGGGGGTGGCTGGAAAGATTCTGCCAGAAAGGGCGATCACTTTCGGTGTTTCTCTTCTTTGTCCCCGCTTTTGCTGCTGTTCTCCGTGTGGCTGTTGGGGTTGGTGAGGTACATTTTGTCCATGGCTTTCAGGGCCTCGGTAAGATAATTCTGCAGGGCGGTGATGGCCGCGCAGACCGCCGGGCTGCCGAAGCCGTGGGAGATGAGGTTGAAGTGGGTCAGACAGCTCTGGATCCCGGGTTCTAAGATGGGGTTTGGCCTGGAGTTCCCCAAAGGAGATCGGTCCTGAGCTAGCAAGTCTGTGAATTCTTTACAGATCTGTCTGCAGAAGTGAAGTTTGCAAAGAAAAAAAAAAGAAGAAGAATCAGCTCCTGCTATCAGCAGCATCCAGCTCCAACAATACCACTACCTTCTTCTTTTTAAATTAAACAGTTCTATTGCCCCCTTCACTCCCCCACCACACACCCCCAAGCCCACACGGAAGTTTCAGCCAAGTGTATAGAGGTGAGCATTTCTTTAATTACTCTTTTGTTTGAAGTAGTGTTTTGTTATAAAAGCCCATGTGCAGTTTTGAGCAATCTGTAATGTGATCTGCTGGATAATATTCTGGATACACTTCAGACGGCTGTTACAGAAGATTCATTTTATGCTAAAAGGGATTTATTCCCTTTTTGAGATCAATGGCTGGGAAATTAAAGGTTTCCTGAGAAAGCAGGCATTTGCTCACCCTTATCTAAAAGCTCTGCGTATGTATGATTTCATTTTCCTGGCCTGTGAACTGTAATTCCTTCCCAAATTTCAGCAGCATTCCCACCCCTTCAGGTCCTCATACAAAAAAAAAAAAAAAAAAAGGGGGTCCAGTATTGCATAGGAGAAGAATATAGCAGTAACTAGAAGGGAACTGCTCAGGTTGAAGTAAGGATATTCTAAAGCTGGCACTCCAGAAAACCCCCGCAGGACTTTAAAAAAGGGAAAGAGAAAATGTGCTGAAATCCAGAGAGTAAATACAGTTTGCACAGCAGAAAGCTTCCTGCCGGGGAAATCGTGTGCCCTGCCTCGGAGAGAGGCGGGCTGTAGTGGTTACTGCTAGAAAACCTCTGTTTAAATGTCTCCCAGCAATCGGCTGCTACACCTTCTCCTAACATTGCCCTCTAGCGCCCTGCCCTTTGGTGACATTTTCATTGGTAATTAAGGACCACTAAACCAGCCTTTTAATTTCCAGTCACCTTCCGACAACAAATAATTTTCTTTCCGTCCAACACCTAGAAGACCGATCAAAAGAACACAGGTCTGCTTGTGGCGTGTTAAAATGCTGATACGCCTACTCCACTTCCATACAAGGCAGAGGCAAAAAAAGAAAAAAGAATCGAATCTGACAAAGGCAATTTATATCCCATTATTCTTAAACTGTCGGGGTTTGTTTTTGTTTTGTTTTATTATTATTTTTTTGTTTGTTTGTTTTCACAAATTAGAAATTGATTGTCCTATTTGTAACATTTAAAAAGAGCTAAGTCGCCAATTTCTCCAATTAAATAACACATTTCCATGCACCTGAAGAAATTAAGTTTAAAAACAACTATATCATTTCGGAAAACACACGCCAGCAACCCTTAAAAAAATATCCCTCAGTCTTGTAGTTGTCTTTACAGGTTAATCAGACAGCAAAGATAACGCCTTACTTTGTAGCTAGAAGCATGTTTTTTCTTGTGACTTGCTCGTTTGGATCGGAATGCTGTCGGTTGACATATTCAGCTACTGCTTTGGCAGGAAATTCTGTCTCACAGACATACCCAAAATCCCTAGCTAGATGCACTGCTTCTCCTAAAAAGAAAAAATATATATCCTATTAAAATACATAGTGGTAACACAGACTAAGTAACTTTCTTACAAGAAATATACACACACGAACTCTGATATTTATATCTATAAGATTGAAAATCTGAAGGATTAGCACCTATTCACTAGTATCATATTATTTTGACCCAAATTAAAGACAAATTTGATCCTAACACTAGGATGGCTTGCATGGCTCGTCTAACTGTTCCAAACACACATAAAGCACAGAAATACCAGGAGTGCCCTACAACTGTTTGCTTAAAGAGATGTTTCTTTAAAGAATCAGAGAAGAATTGTAAAGTGTCCCGTGCTTTACAATCGCTGATAAAATTTTTCCAACAACAAAAAATATTGCAGAGCTAAGTACTGAAAATTTAACCCGATCGCATCTAATTATCTGGTCACTCTAAACCATTGACCATGAGAATTCTTAAGAGTCCTTCAGTGGAGCCTATCAGTTCTGTTGATTTTCAAATCTTTGGTTTTAATTTCCTGAACCCGTTGTTTTGCGCGCGCGCGCCTGTGTTTGTGTGTGTGTGTGTGTGTGTGTGTGTGTGTGTGTGTTTTCTTTTCTTCTTTTTTTTTTTTTTCCACTGCGGGGCTTCCTGCCATTAGCTGCAGCCCCGGAAGGACGCATGCGCCAATTAAAGCATCAAAGCTCCAGCCCTGTGAACTTGTTTCCCTAAAATGGAGCGAATCACAGAAAGAAGTAGCACTCTCCAAAGCTGCACCACAAATTTACAAACATTTCTGTGCAATTAGCTAGAAAGTGCGCTAGAATATGCATAAAAAAACATCGCTTTTTTTTTTTTTTTACAGTTTTTAATCTTTACTCCAGTAATAGCATTTTGTGTCGTATTCACAAGTTTGTTTGTTTGTTTGCACGGCAAATGTTTTATTAGATTCCCTTGCAAAGTCTTTGTACTTTCATGCAAGTTGGGGCATTTTAAAAGTTATTAGTTTTGCATTCGTAAATAAAATGTAGAGAATCTTATTAGTTTCATACAACCATTTAATCTTCCTGGTGTTGATTTGAAATGTTTCTAAGGGGTTTTTTTGTTTGTTTGTTTTTTGTTTTGTTTTGGTTTTTGTCTACTCAATGGGAGTAGAATAATAACCACATTACAGTAAAGTATTAGTTCTCAGACACCAAAATGTAAAGCCTGACCTGAAAGTTTATGACCCACTCGAAGTATGTTTGGGCGACAAAGAAGTGTGCGTTCTGCCAATAATATTTGATGCAGGCTTGTTTTTTGAGCAAAGGGAACACTACAACATTGCAATTATTTTCTGCAAACGAATATGCCCTAAAACGCATACTTTTATCGTTTAAAACAAAGAAGCCAATAAAAGAAATAGCGTGTATGATCCTAAATAAGAGCAGCATTCAGACCAAATTTAAGTGTGGCTGGATACTGTTAAACCTTGACTGAGGTCAAGGATTCCCAAATTAATTCAGGAAGTAATGGTCAGGCAGTTCTCAAATGCAGATGTCAGAATAAGGTAAATGATTTACTGTTAACTTTTTAACAAAAACAACATTAACTGGAATATTCGCAAGTCTTGACATTTTAAATGGTTGTGTTGTTAGTTTTCTCCTTGGTTTTGTGCCAACACATTATAGGTGTAAATGCTAGATAGATTATGAAGCTAAATTACAGAATGGAACTAAATTCAATTTAAAAAAAAAACAACTATCACCTCAAAGCAATCAGGGTGAACGACCAGATTTTTAACATTTTTGTTCCCCAAGAAAAATAGATTATTCTTAATGAAGCCACTTACCTTCCACCAGTGACGTTAATAACGTTACATTAGCAGCTTTGCGTCTGCCTGCTGGCAGATTTAAGCCTATTTTATCTAGTTTTTCTCTCAAAGACCTTCCTCCATTTTTAGATTTTGCTCTGTTCCAAACATGCAAATACAAAAAAAACAAAAAAATAGACATTCAGATTATGGTCAGTCTGCGTTCAGATCCAGTTATTTGCTTCTTAAGCGTTCCAGAAGGAACCTAAAACAGTTCACCTTTATGCTATGTATGTGCTACTTATGGAGATTGGGCGACTAATGAACAAAATGACAGATAGAAACAGTATAATAGCAGTATTTTAGCAAGAATTTATCCTAAAATAAATTACATTGTCACCTCTTGAGAGACTGAAAAGGAAAACAGTTGAAAAAGAAAGTGTTTGATTTTCATGTGCATTTGTAATGCCAAACGTTACAATATATATATAAAAACTACTTTTGAAAGGTTTATTGGCTCTGTTCTGCATGAAGCCAGGAAGACTAACAGGTCTTAAAATCCTTGCTACATTACATTACAGACATAGAGTTTCATTTAACCAGAGCTGTTTACATTTTATGCGCCAGATTTACAAATTTAATTGGAGATGTCAAACATACATCAACATCAAAGAGTTTTATTGTGCTCAACTTAAAATAGACAAGTTATAAATATATATTATTGTTGTAGACATAAACAAGTTGGAGATAAATCGCTTGACTGAAACACTATACAAATTAATTCGGGATTTTATTTCCAATCCAAGTGCTCTTTAATTGTAGGGATTAGATTCTAATCCTCCCATAGGTAAACAGTCATCAATATTATCTGGAGGGTGATAGGCAGGCTTGGCATTTTTTGTTTTCCTACATTATAAACTTTTAAAGTTGATGAGTAAAAACAGTGTGAAAACTTTTATTTTGGGTTTTGTGTTCTCTTTTTGGCACTATGTGCTTTCATACCCCACCTATTCATTGTAAACATCTATCTGCCCATAAGACAATGGTGAGGATGCTTAAAAGAAGCATTAAAAAATAATTTGAAAATTAAGGAATGCAGCCTGAAGTACTCATGTTAAAGCAGGAGAAATATGTCCTACTACATATCAGTTGCTGATGTTGGGTGGTTTTATTTTTTTTCTTTACTTGGTCTATTTTTCTTGGCTGGGGGGAGGGGGACGTTTCCATTACTGCAAATAATTATTTTGTATAGTTTACTTTATGTTCAATCATTTTTATTAGTATTTACATATAAAATCAACTGTTACAAATTGCACTGAGCAGGTGATAAATATAACAACTTTAATTTTATTTTCAAACTGGTAAGCTGTGCCCTTCAGGATAGGGTCATCCTGTGCCGAATGCTAATCTCTTCCCGCTGTTTTAGACGACCCCCGCCCACTTAGCCCCAGGCATTCAATGGCCTGCTTAGTAGGTATGACGTCACACACTAGGCTCAGCTGAGAACTCCAAATGATGGGAGCTGGCAAGTGTACTGGAGGGAAGGAATAATAATTAAAAAAAAAAAAAAAAAAAGACGAAACCAAGTCATGCAGCAGACTCAAAATAGTATGTCTCGGGAGAGACAAGGAAAAGGAGATCTGTGAGAAATTCTTCAAGGGCTGGTGAAAGGAGCCGGAAGTCAGAAGACCAGGGGGGGAGGGGCTGTCAGGAACCCCTTGTCAAATTATTTTCTAAAAAGAAAGAATGTCTCACCACCTGCAGCAGATAAGCAGAGCCCCATGATAAAAAAAAATAAAAAAAAAAAAATTGGTAGGGCATTCCTGTCCCTAGGCTTCACATTAGCCAATCGGATTTGTATGGGAGTACTATTACTATTATTATTATTATTATTATTATTATTATTATTTGTCCTCTGCTTTTGAAGTGGCCAAGCATTCGGAGATCACTTGAAGCAGCCATCTGCTCCACAGAACGTGATTTACTTTGGAAGTGCTATGGATGCAAAATAGTTTTGAATTCGATTTCTAGCCATAATCTAGCCCCTCACGACTGTCCCTTCTTCCGAGGTTTATGAACTGTCTTGGGAGAGAATATTATTTTCATGCTTGTTCTCTGTTAACTTAAAATGTAGCCAGCGCCACGCATGTCTCCGAGGCAGTTAAACCATCAGCCACATTTTATTTTTGATCAGCCTTCACCAGAATTCCCAAAATCGCCAGGTTAAACATTATTAAAAAGAAAAAAAAATTTCTAACAAGATTGCCCAGCCCACAGAAAAAAAAAACCAAAATCATGTATAAATGATGTTTCATTTGACATATATATCTAATGTATTTCGTTTATTCTGTGGTTACTATATATAAAATGCTGGACAGATGTTTCCTATAAGAATTATTTCATAAATGCAATGCCTGTGTCCGTTTAAATTGCTTATATGAATGAGAACAATCTTGAAAGATACAGGCAAGTAAAGTTCCTTTAGCCTCGCTCTGCTTCTGTTCTGGGTTTGGCAGGTAAGGCATAATTGAAGGTGTGTGTGGGTGTGAGTGAGAGAGAGTGTGTGTGTGTGTGTGGCAGAGGCTCACCTCCTGAGCACTCCTCCCAGCAGGGACGCATTGAGGCACTCGGGCGGGGAGAGGCGGCGCTGCACTTCCGCCACCGTCACCTTGTACTTTGAAGTGGAGCTCAGCAGCGACAGGCGGCCCGGCACCGAACAGAACACCTCGTTGGGGTTTACCACTCCGCCGAAGAGGCTGTCCTTATTGATGGAGATGGAGGACACGGCGTGACTGTGCGATTTGGACAGGGACACGGGGCCTGAAAGATGGGAAGGAGAGAGAAAAAAGGGTGGAAATGCTGAGGATTTTTTTGGTTAACAAAAACAAAAAAAAAAAAAAAAATCCAGTTTGCTCTGCCGATGCCCTGCAGTGCAGAAGAATGAGAGAGGCAGAGAACTAGTCATTCACACAAGCACCCACAGAAAGTCCACTAGAACAAGCACACGCTCCTGCCGACTTATGCATATTACAGACACACATGTGCAGACTCACGCGTACCCACACAGTTCTGCAAAAACGCACTTTCAGGCTCATAGAAACATTTACCCATAAACACGTGTATATAGACACATAAACAAAGACACAGATACTCAAGCATACAGAAACACCGCAGAAATGCAGACATGCATGCAAACCCTCATACTAATACACACATATGCAAACACCCACTGATACATATATATAATTTCGCACTCAAACACAAATATACAAACAGAGATACTGAGGAAGCATATATGCATATCAAAGACACAAAGGTACACACACACACACACACACACACACACAAACACGGACGCCGCGGCTGGGGATTGCTCTGTTCAAGCAGTGAAGCACCAAGTGAAACCCAGCGTAACCTGGGCAAAGAAAAATGATTTCCTTACAGATTATAGCCAAATTATTACCACCTTTATTCAATACCACCCAAGCTTTACGTTAAGAGCGCAGACCGGTTTCATACAATGAGCCTGAGCAGACAGATCTGAATCTTCAGCTCAAGGTGTTATTAAAAACAGAAATTCTTATTGCAAGTGCCCGTGATAATATTATCTAATATAAAATTAATAATAAGACGACAAAGGACGAGCCTCTGAGATTCCAACTTCGGATTAAACAGAATTGCATGAGCAAACGGATAAGATTCATCTCCATAGCTAAATCTAAAATGTAAAAGATAAAACAAAAGGGGCAAATGTCTTTAATAAAAAAAAATAAGGTTTAACTCATAAAATGCGTTACTTTCTTGCCAAGGTATGCAGGTTTGTATAATGTTAGCCTTGGGAAAAAATCAGATCCTGTCTTGCTAGGTGCTGCGCAGAAATTTCGTTAAAAATTTTTATTTCAGACGAAATAAGGTTTAATAGAATGCAAACCGCAGAGAACATGAATTCAACACATCGGATTATGAACACCGAGTAAAATTACATTTCAGCTGAATAAAAGAGTGGCGTTTCAAAACAACCCCTCCCCCTCCCCACAATATTTCCGATAAAATATGTTTCAAATTTAAATACACATATGTTTAGAAAATCTGACCCCCAAAACAGTAAAATTCGTTTTCTTACTAATATACTCGTCAAGATTAAAAGCCTTTTTGAATGTTTAGCTGCCTGTCAACCAAAAACTATAACAACACCTAGGCGAGTTTCATTGTCCTTCACTTTCCAGCAGTATCGGTTAAGTAGGCCATTTTAAGACAAAACAATTACAACTAGGAGGGGGGGGAAAAAAACCTGCTCTGTCAAACTCTCCCTGCCTAAGAAGCCCTGCATTCAGAATTTTACATGTACTGTAACATCTTATACAATATTTAAAAGTTTCGCCACCGTCTCGGTTTAAATACACATCTGCTTTTCTAGAATGTGTTGCTTTCCACCTTACCACTAACTTGGTGGGGGTATTCCAAACGTAAGGTGGTAGGGGGTGTTGAGGGGAGGCTCTCGGTTTGGGATAGATCACTTGTGACATTAATAGCTCTGGGGAGGCTAATAGAGACAATAGGAGTTAAACGAACTCTGGAGATTACTAATAAAAGAGGCAATTATCATGTCGCCTTGGAAAGAGCATCTCTTAAGATTTATCCCTTGCACATCTAATTTGACGTGACAAAGGCTTCGCAGACAGAAAAATGAAACTTTAAACAAGCTTACTGTATACTGATTAGATTTGGAAATGGGAGCAGCTCCATATAGCATCATCTTCTGGTAAAGAAGAATACTGTAATAGCAGCACAGAGCCCGTGCTATAACAGCATCAGTCCTCAGGACCAGCCGGACCCTTCCCATGAAAACCAAAATGACTGTCAGCCCCTACCTCTGCCAACAGAATACGGGTCCAAGCAATTATTTTCACCTTCCCTTTAATAAACCGATGAAGAGAATCTCCCCCTTCACAATATTTTCAGCATAATTAAGTTATTGACAAAGAGGTGTAAAACAAAGACAAGGATTTTTTTTTTTCTCACATACAATCAAGAATCACCCGACACCTTGCGGAGCAAACAGAGCTAAATAAATCTCCACAAAAGTTGATAATCCAGTAAACCACACCAGCCAGCATTTTGGTTTCCGCTGAGCTCATATTATCTTTATTGGTCCAATAATGCTAATTTAGTCTGTTTGTTTGTGAGATATAATTATTCTGCATCTATTTAAAACCATAATCAAATTATAATTTGGAAGCTTCGTGTCAAGAAATCCTGGCAAAAAAAACCCCAAAAAACCCAGATGCTTTCTGATTCGTACCTACACCTGGCTAATCTGTCTTCCAAGATAAAATTGGACACAATATTGATAAACAAGTCCCAGCATTAAATGTAACACATTTATTTTCAACACACTTTTTTGTTGGGTTGGTTTTTTTTTTGCTGACTATCAGATTTTCCAGAAGTAAAGTCTTTCCAAGCTCTCTTTCCTAGCACATAGCTTGTAAGGGCATGTCTGGAATGTTGACGAGCACTGCTTACCTTTCTTAATTACAGTTTGATCTGGGATGTTAATACTCGGATCTTCTACATGCTGCAACACAAATGGATAAGTGCGGCTGTAAATGACGTGTCACGAGGAAAGGAAACGAATTTTTCTCCTTTCCGTGCAATAGGCGCAATAGGTTTAATGAGCAAAGGTATTTGAAGGCCAAAAAAAAAAGGAAAAAAAAAAAAAACCCTTTCATTCTGGAGTGCAGGAATATTGTTATTTTACAAATAACCTGAATGTGATTATGAACCCCCAAATTCCCTCTTCCTCTCCACCGCCCGGGATGTTCACATTGTACTGTTTCACGCTAAGTCGCGTCGCTATTTCGGCTGGCATCTCAAGCCATATTTCTAAAAGATTGCTTTAGTTCCTGCTTCCTAATGCTGCTCTTGGGTCTGTAACCTTGATTCCTCCACGCCTACAGCGGCTGGGGCAGCGGAGCGGTGCAAATAAATGGCAGAACGATTTAGAAGGAAAAACCTGTGTAAGCCTGCTAGACGTTACTGAGTTGGCTCTACTTCAGATTTTCCACTTTCAGCGAAACAAAAAAACAACCTACCCCCCCACCCCCTTTAATGTGGGATCTTTAAACAAAAGACCCCAAATGACCCCCTCCCCCATTCCTCTGCTTTCCTACTGTCCAGTAGCAGATTTGCCCGTTCCCCCTCTTTCCAGATTGAATCTGTGCGCCGGAGTAAAAAAAAACGTGATTAGAAAGTGAAATGAAATCATGTTTTCTAATGCAAAAACCTGACAGGCAATAATAACGTCTGGCTGTGTTTACAAATTAGCACCAGCGATGCTGAGATAGAAGTTTTCCGCAATGGTTACAAAACGCAGACATTTGCCATTTAAAAACCTATTACTTCCTTCTCTAGTCTTTGTCCAACAATAATACTGATTCTAACATTTTCCATTCGGTCTTGGATTTATGCTCCTGTTAATTGCGCCTGATCTCAATGATTCCGGGTGGATGGTACTAAGTTGCTTTATTACAGGTTTTATTATACTCAATGCTCTCGTTTGTAACTTGCCTAAAGTGCTTCTGGATTTAAGCATAATTAAATTGAGAAATGTTCAGAAACGACTACCCCTGCAGTTCTCCTGTTTTAACTATAAGGGGAAATATGATCCCTTTACGCACGCACCCTAAACCCATAAAGTATATGTAGTGTGGCATAATACTTGTATTTGTGCCATTCCTAGACATGTCGCATGCAGCGGGGCTGTCAAAGGTAAAACAGCCCACCAAGATATGTAGCATTCAATCGTGTTCAGCCCTCCACTTGATTTTTTTTTCCCCCTGCAATAACATTTGCCTGTCGTTTTCTCGATGCCACTACCAGGAAAAAAAAAATGAAAATGGCATTCTTTTTTTTTCTGATTCAAATTCCTTTGAAACCATTAAACCATTTCCCACAAAAGGTATCACGTTTTTATAAAGGACTCCTGCCATCCCTCAGGGTTGTTGTTTTTTGTTTTAATTATTATTATTTCTCCCATTTCTTAAGGCATCTGCTCTTTCAAACTTGTATTATTTCAAACGAGACACATTTCTAACTAAGATTTCCTGGAAACTGTATTTTAAATACATCGGGAAGGAGGGGTGGGTGGGGTGGCCGAAGGACAGGCCACAATATCAGCACAGCTTAAAAAATAAAATAAAAATACCACAATTATTTATTTCTTCTCAGGCTTCTACAGTAATCTGCGCACAACGGTTTAAAAACTATTACAGCTTGGATGGGTTTTTTTTTTATTGGCTGTGAGTTTTATTTGTTGAAAAACTAAACAAACAATATCACTGTAAGGCCTGGTGAAATTCCTGCTTAGCCACTCCAGGAAACTCGTGCACACTATTATATGAAACTCCATACATCCGGCAATTTCCCTTAGTTAATGGAGACAGACAAGGGATTATATAAAATATATTATATTGGGTTCTTAACTTCCATTAAAGATTCCCTAAATTAGAAAAACTGAGTTAAGTTCTTACTATTTCCTTTGTCACATGAAACTCTCCTTAAACTGTCATTAAACTGTCAGCGCATATATTTTGTCATGAAATTCTGGGTTACATTATAAACAAAACAAAACCAAAAAAAATAAAAATAAAAATAACACCCAGGAACCAGGGTAAGCTATCGGGTAATAATGTCCTAGGGCTACAAAAGGATTGTAGCGCCCCTCAATAAAACCACATCTGCTATAACAGTTTCCAAATGGGAAATATCATAATAATCATGAAATGTAATATCAAACATGTATTTAAATTCATTTGAATAAGATGTTACCTTGTTTTGTACAGTAAATTACTAATGCAATACTTAATTGGAAATCATTTTAATTGCATTTATCGATAACCGAATTAGACCAACAATAATTTACTACTAGATTGAAAACATTTAATTATTGAATAGAAGGTAAAGCTTGTAGAATTTGATGATAAGTCTACCTAATGGTTTGTGAGGCCACCACACAGTCTACATTGTAAAATAATGAGAGAAGATTTCAGTGTTTGATTTGGCGTTGGCTGCCTTAAGGCCCTGTTTCCTGCAGGCTTTCTCCCTTTCTGTGTCTATGGGAGTATTAAGCAATCTTTATAATTTAACACTGTACATGGGGGTGTATCTTCCTGCAGCTCCTGAGTTCTTGTTTCAGTATGTCCAATTTTTTTTAACCAACCATAATCAGTCGTTTCTATGTCTGACATTTTCATCCACTTTCAATTTTGGTAAGAAAATGTTTACTGAACTCGTTAATGACAGACTCTCAGTACTAGATTTGCAAACATATTTGCTCTCATTTTGTTCAGATGTGAAATATCATTAAAAAAAAAATCAAAACAAAACAGGCCATTTTTTTTTTCGAGCAGTGAGAAAACCCAAATGTAGGCCTTGTGATAGAGAATAATTTTGTCCCTATCTTACAGTATTATTACTTACACCCTACTAATATCAATCGGGTTAAAATATGCTACTAAAGATGCCTGATTTTTTTTTAAATTTAGATTTTGTTGAAGAGCCATTTAATAAATCCTGTGCTGCCAATTGTAATAGTGTTACCCCTTTGATATTTTCATTATGGAAGGCTGGTAGTTAAATCTTTCTAAAAAAAAAAAAAAAAAAAAAAAACCCTGTCCAGTGCTCTCAATCTAACTAAGGAGCTGCAGAAAAAAAAAAATAGGAATCTGTAACTTCCTTACCGGTACATCTTCGATAGCATGAGGAATGGAGTGGATGGAGATGTCTAGTCCCGAGCCGAGGCCATGGGGCCCATGCAGCAGATCGTCATGCCGTCGGTAATCCCTTCGAGGATCCAGCCCAGAAAGCTGGTGGGGTAAGCCACGGTGGGTGTGCAAGAGGCTGGCTTCCTGACTCTGCCTCTGCCCCGGCCAGCCCGGGTGCTGAGGCTGAGGCTGGGCGTGGAGCGAATTGAGGCTGTAGGGGTCGTTTACGTGCGAATAAGGGTCTTGAGACTGGGGGTAAATGGGCTGGTAGGGTGGAGGGAAGTAAGGAGGCTGGAAGTCGGCGTTAGGAGTATGCGAGAGTGGCGGGGCGCTGGTATATGGAGATTGGCCCACAGTCCCCAACTGGGGTAACCGGGCGGTCCCATTGCTGGTTCCATCATGACGGTCCTGACAAGAAGAAGAAGAAGACAGGGAGAAAATTATGCATGTAAAACAAAAGAAATCGTTTTCTTTTTACAGGTAATTCGCTGGGTAAAAAAACCGGGTCTGCCTAATTCTGCTGCTGCACTATTTTTCAACCTATTTTCTTGCCATAGGAGAAAAAAAAAATGTTTTGCTGTGTAAGATGTTCTGACCTGTATTATGGCGGTAAGATACAAATGGAATATTTTGGTGCTATGTGAAATGTGTCCTGTTAAATCAAAGACACACATAATCATGTTCTGCAACAAATTAAACGTGTTAGAAAAAAAAAAGAGAGACAAACTGGAAACTGGATGTTATATAGTACATTGGTTTTAGATTAAAGTATGACATAAAATACATAAATTGCTTTATTTAGCCGAAGAAATCATAAAATGCATTAAAATGAATGCACTTTATTCCACATTTTTGTTAGAGAAAGCATGTGGGAATTATTTTAAAGCTCTAGCATTAAATTATGTATTTAGTTAAGGGTATATTTTTAAGAGACTATGTCGCTGTCTCCTATAAGCATGCCACTCTGTATTAATTTCAAAAGACTGCTTTGTGTAACAGAAACAATCAAAATCTACCAGCACGATATATTGCTACTAGAAATGAGAAACCGAATATTAACGTAAAGGTGTGCAATACTTTTAAGAGCTATACTAAAAGCTCAGTGCAAAATAATGTAGGTGAGATGATAATGTACCGCATAATAAAAGCCCAATGAGTGACAAAAGAAGACGCCTACAACGGAAAAAGACATGGCTTACAAAAGTGCCAATATAAAAATATGTTTAGAGAGCAGGCAAATATTTGTGCATTTAGTATTACAATATAAAAAAAAAAAACCCGGAGGAAAAAGATGTGGAACGTGCAAAGCATATTATTCTGTACGTGAAAATGTGCAGCAATACAAGTGAACATGGCAGCAACAGCCTTTTGTAGTTGACTAGAAACGGGAGCCAGTGGAAAAGTCGAAGGACCAAACAGAAAATGAAGCCAAGAAAAAAAAAATATATCTCCTTGCAGGAAACCTGGACGGGAAAACCAGTCAAAGCAGTAACTCACACACAGACAGACAGACAGACGCAGAAATCCTCCGTATAATTCTAAAGCAACTCACCATGGCTGAAAAACTGTGAACTAACATCTGGGCAGAGCCTGGAGTACCGAGGCAGGGGAGGAAAAAAAAAATCTGAGAAAAGTGGGAAAAAAAATGGAAAAAGAAAAGAAAAAGAAAAGCAGAAGAAGCCCAGGACTAGACTATCACTAAAAGACCACAAAGCCAAAGATTCTCCTGCATCGGCCAAAGACTATAATCCATCCGAACTTGGATACATTCCGGCTGCCTTCATTTGGCGTTGCAAAGGCGATCTCGCTCTCCTGTTCGTCTTATGATTAATTCAAAGTTTGTTTCTGGTTTTATTTCTCTCTCTCTCTCTCTCTTTAATCCTTTTTTCTCTTTCCTCCTGTTTTTTTTGTTGTTTTTTTTTGCCTTAGCTGCTGCCCCCCTCGAGCTGCTAATACAAGAGCTCGGCAGCTTTCCTTGGACTCCTAATAGCAGATATTCATGACTATTAATATTACACGAATACTTAATAAGGGAAGAATGGTTGGAAATCAAGCGTGAAGCGAGGAAGCAACTCAAGGCAGAGCCTGTTCTAAATGACGTCCATTGAATGAAGAATCAGTGTATCTAATCACAGAGAGAGAGAGAGAGAGAGGGAGGGAGGGGAGAGGGAGAGAGGAGGTTGAGGGAGCGAGGGGGACATTCGGTTGCGTCTGACGAATCACAGGAAAGGGGGAACATTTCAAAAGGTTTGCAGGGCACGCAAAAGTGAAAGAGAAAGAGAGATCTAGACAGCGGGGGAGGGAGCCAGAGAGAGAGAGAGGGAGAGAGAGAGTGACACACACACACACACACACAAAGGGAGGGCTGGCACTGAGGGGCTACAGGCAGGAAAGAGGGCACAGAGGGAGGACAGACGGAAGGAGCGCAGGACACCTGGGAATATCCTGGGAATGCTGCCGCCCGGCTGCTGCTGCCGCCGCTGTCAGTGGCGGGCGAGAGGCTGCTGGAGCTCGCCGGCTCCGAGTCCGACGGGCCCGGCTCCCCGGCCGCCAGGGGCTGATGCGCCATGGGGTGCGATGAGTCCTCCTCCTCCTCCTCCTGGATCCCCCTCCACCACCGCCGCCGCCAGAAGGGGAGCGCCTCCCCCTCTTCCCCCACAGGCAAAGGAGGGACCTCCGATCCCGGCCCCAGCCCTCGCCGCTCCCTGGCTTCTTTGTTCCCCCCCCCCCCCCCCCTTTCACACCCGTGTCCGAGGCAAGCGACCTGCTCAGATTCGTCAGGATCGGGAACCCCCACAAATACAATCAAAGTGCACGACTCCTCGGGCGATTGTTCTAAGCTTCTGCCAGCCCCTCGGGGACTTGTACGCCGATCCCGGAAGGGAACCTTTGGCAACTTTTTTTTTGTCTTCTTGTTTTGATTTCCTGGTCTTGTTTTCAGATTTGCCTGCAAGACGATTCCTCGCGTGCTTTCTTCCCCCCCTCCCTCCGGGGCAGGATGCGAGGTCCCCGGAAAGAGCGGGAGGGCCGCTTCCCCGGCCCGGCCCGGCTCCCGGCTCCACGTCCTTTCGCTCCTTTTCTCCTTCTCTCCCCCTCCGCTTCTCTCCCGCCCCGTCCGGCCGCTCCTGGCTCTGGCTCCAAACCCGTTCTACAGGCTGTGCAAGTCAGGGAAACAACTCCCCAAAATATTACACGCTCCGACTCTACACACATCGCCTTTCTGGCGAGGGCTAGAACAACAACAGTCACTTACCGCCGGCAAGTCCCTACAACACTTATGCACGCCTAAAAAAAAAGAAAAAAAAAAGAAAGAAAGAGTCGGAAAATAAATGCAACTCTAATCCCTTTGCTGAAACCTAGATTACACAGTGTAAACTCCTGAGAAGAAGTCCAAGGGTTTCTGTGTTGGGTTTTTGTTTTTTTTTTTACCCCCCACTCTTCAGTCAAGGCTGATGCTATCGGGTTTTTGTTTTTTTTTTTTTCACTCTTCTAATCTTCGTTTTCACTCTTCTAATCTTTGCACGCGCCACCGGGGTTAAAACCCAAATGTTAACCCGAGTTTCTGGAATAAGTGGTTGTGGTGCATTGCAAAGACCCCCAGGTGGGTTGCCAGAGACACACACACACTACACACACTACACACAGAAACATGCAAGCCAGGCGTGCTCTTCCAGCTCCACAGATGTGACGGGGAGCGGACAATGGGCGAGACCGAAACCCCCACAGCCAAGACAAAAGGCGAAGAGAGCCCGCAGTGTCCAAATGAACAAGGTGGAAACAAAAAAACAAAACAAACAAACGAAATCCATACTGTAAAAGCGGTACTTGCAAAATCATTCACGTAAATAAAAAAATTGAAAGAAAAAAAACCAAAACCAGGCTTCGAACAAGATAGCGTGTGCAAATCTGATGTATGCTATCTTCGTACCTATTAATAAATATACTCTGTGTGTATTGTGAAAGAAACCTACGACTCTATTGTTTAAACTGTGTGGGGTTTGTTTTTTCTCTTTGACAGTCAGTCGGAGGTTTTGTTGAGTGCCTTCAAACTGTTGGGGAGGGAATACAACATTTAATTTGGATAGTAACAATAATAATAGCCTTTCCTTAACAGCATAGCAGTGAAACGCTGAAAGCAAAAATTACAAATTTAAGGCGGGTTTTGCTATTATTATTTTCTTTCCTTTAAAAAAAAAAAAAAGTATCCTGAAGCTAGCATTTTGTTTTGCACGCATATTCGTAAAACTTTTAATTCACCTCTAAAATGTATCTTTTTATTAGTCCCAGCGTTTGCCATACTCCTCCACACACACTCGTGAATTACCTTTGCACCCAAGGTACCGCGCAACATGAGGTTGGATTAAAGTTTAAGCGAATAAAGGCGTTTGTGTTTGAGGTCAGTTTCTAATTGGATCATTGCTTAACTTTTAGTTTTGCTAAGCGGCATCTCTGCGAGCAAGCATCACTTTGAATGGTCTTCAGTCACTATTTCCAATCGTTTGCTTTGTCCTGAAGTCCTTTGTCCTTTTTTAAGGTTTTTTTTTCTTTAAATCGTTTTATTTAGTTCATTTAATGCAGTCACTGATCCTTGTTTCAGATTTTCTTTCTTTCTTTCTTTTTATTTATTTTTTTTTTTGTGGACAAAGACTTTCAAACGTCCTCAACTCAAAACTTTTCTATTCCTGAATTAATACTAATAGTAATAAACCTCCTCACTCCAAACAGAACCGTATATATATATATTTTTTTTTCCCTAGCCCTATGAAGGGTGAACACTGCCCCACCCGTCTTTAGAGCATCCCGCGAAGATTTCCGCATCCAGTAAGGCTCGCTGTGCCAGGTCTCTGCCCCGGCACGGGAAGGAGCTTACCTCGCATTCCTCATACTTGATATTATCCGTCAATTTCCAAAGCATTTTCATGGGCTGTGGTGAGAGGATGTGCGCTCTCCCCGCTTCATAAAAGTCGCCAGCCACTCTGGCATGCAGAAGAGCGAGGCGCAGGCGGCAGGGAGTTAGCAGCGAGCTCCTGTGCACGCTCTGAGGTCTCCCTCTAATGGTGGAAACTTGTTCTCGTTTTCAGCTCTTTACCCGCCTGCCTAATCGCCTCATTAGCATAACCCACGGTGGGGCCAATTGCTCTCCGGCGCTGCCCCTCGCGCGCGGTGGCAACGCGGGCCCCGTCCTGAGCGAAGTGGCCGAAGCCTTCCCGCGGATACCGCGCTTTTCTGTTGCCCGTCTCTGGCCAGGCAGGATCTTGTTCAGCTGGAAAGGATGAAAAAGGTCAACGAATTTTTGCAATTGCTTGCTTTAAGTTTGCGTAAGAGATTTTTTTTTTTTTTGGGGGGGAGGGGAGGGGAGGGAGGTTAGACTTTCTGAACCACTCGCACGCCTTAAAAACAAAAAATCCTCCAGAAACAGTTACACGACCAAGTCCCGGAGAGGAAACCCATAACTTTTATTTTGTTCCTGCTTTCGTGGAGCTTTTTTTTTTTTTTTTTTTGGTTTTGCGCCGGATTTATTCTGCTAGACACTCCTAGCAAAACAAAATCGGTTGAAGAGGTTATGATAAACAATAGTATGCAAATAATCAGCAGAGAGAGTCCCTCACCACTCATTTGCATTGGGCAGACGCGACACTGGAGCTTAATATGAACATTGTTATTTATTTCTAGGCAGTGACCCGTCGCATAGGGAATCGCTCTTATTATTATTATATCGTCATCATGATTTTAATACTGACTGCAAGGCAACCCTGCACCACGTGTGTACGTTAGTAGAACATGCACCAAACTGGTACCAGGCAGGTAGGGTCCATTGTAAGGGGAAAGTCCATTTCTGGGTCCCTGTCTGGAGCGAGTCAGCTCGGCTCCGCGCGCTGCCCTAAGCGCCCAGCGGCCGGGGTTTGCCTTTATTCACCACGGGGTTAACTTTGAGGGTTCGCCACGGTCCTTTCCTCCGTGCTGAAGAGAGGGGGGGGGGGGGCGATTTCGCACCAGCTTGGGGCTGCTGCTCCTGTCCTGAAGACCTCAGCCCCCGAGGACCGAGCTGACCGGACCCTGGCAGGTCCCCCCGCCTGCTCGCGTCGCCGTTCCCAATGGCCCTTGCATTGTTTTACGTGGCAGAAAGCAAGAGTCTCGTGCAAATAGGCGAAGTTGCAAAAAAAAAAAAACCACCTATAGGACTCATTTTGTGCACATTTTTATTTTGTTTTATTTTTACAGGGTGCTTTGAAAGCGAAGAGCAGGGCTGCCTGCCTGCTCCCCTGGCCGTCTGCAGGTCTCGGGGCTGAGACTCCAGGATATGCAGAACTGATCTGGAGGATTTCTCTGCTCCGCTCTCTCTCTCTCTCTCTCTCTCTCTTCCATGATCCGCCGTTTTACAGTTGCTCTTTTTTTTTTTTTTATCTCTTTCGTCTTCACATGCCAATAGAGTAAACTGTTGTTTTACTCCCATTGAGGTTCAAATTGAATTGCAGATTCTTCCTCTGTAGTTTAATGTAAAAGAGCTCGCTTTGAAAAGGGAACCATCTCGTGCTAGCGCCATCCACTGGGGGTCAGACGGGCCCCGGGTTTATAAACGCCATTACCATGACAGTCCAGTTAATTGAATGTGAATAAGAAGAAAAGGATCAAACCATTATTAGTGGAAGGTGATAATGAGATGAGGGAGAGAGGGAATCATTCTTCCCTCAGCAACCTCTGATCAATAGGTGCAGTATTTAAACCTTCATTACCATTTTTGGTGGAGTTGCTATCTCATCAGGGCCTATTATGTCCTTAATTATGTGACCGTGAGAGACTTGGCCAGATTAGGTAGCGACTTCTGCTCTTGGTCAAACTGGTGAAATTATTAGCTGATTTGGTGAAACGTTTGCTTTTTGTTATTATCATTATTTTACTCTTCCGACTGCCAGTTCCTAGGTTTAGAATACAAAAGCAAGCTTTGGCTCTGTTAAAAACAAAAAAATCTTGCAAATCTCCTCACTCATTTCTAAAGCCCAGACAAAAAGTTAGTGGTTTGCTTTTTTTTTTTGTATTTTTTGTATTCCAAAACAACTATCTCGGCAGATCTGCGCTGGATATTATATTTGAAAACTTTGAACCAACTGCCTTAACATTTTTTTTCCTAATCCAAAAATGACTCCTATGTTTACCGAATCCGGCCTTTAAATGTTTCTTGAAATTTACAGCTGGACTGCGTGCTTTGGTTTTTCTTGAGAAGTATTTTAGATCTATTTTTAAAAAAAGCTTTCCTATTTCTTCGACTCAGATTTCCTATAAAACTAGACCACGATGAATAAAGAGTGTACATGAATTGTCAGTTTAATGTCAAGTTACAAATAAGTGCGGATGCTTTCTTCATTCTGCTGTAGACGGAGAAAGAACCCCTTACAGAAGGGGGGTTCCAGGAATTCTAGAGCACCAATCAACTTAGTATATTTTTTTCCATTTTGAACATTATGTTATGTAATTATTATTTTGCTTTTTTTTTAACAGGTTCTCAACAAGTTACAAGCACAGCTACAAGTGGTGACATTTTTGGCCAAGTGGTTATCAGGCTTTAATGAGATCCTTTACCAAGAAAGAAAGTAAAATATCGAAAAGAGGGATAAAAAAAAATATTGGTAAACCTGAATGAGTAGTAGTGGGATGGCTTAGCAAACTACAAATGCCCTATTGCTTTGAGCTACGAAAGTTAGTTCACCCTCTTGAGTGGCGCGTTTAAGGCCCGAGGTGAAAGGAAAACGTCGCATTTCCTGAAATAGCACTGGCGTTAGTGTCTTCACACACAGGACCCACAGGGTATTTAACTTATATAATCACACCCTCCACCCACTTCCCCTACACGTCCAGCGAAATTGTTGCTCGCCAGAAATTGCCACTGTACAAAAGTAATCGTTTACGAAAAGTTGATCTTTTATAGTATTCAAAGCAACTCCAAGCCGTGCGTGTCACAAACAAAAAGGCTACTTCAGTGGACACGCGGACCACGAAGAGCTTCTAAAAACACGCGTGTGGCTTATTCCACGATGTCATGTTTTACACGCGCACACCAAACGCAAACAGAAGTCTCCAAACTATGAACGCCAACAGGTAGAAACTGTAAACCCCAGAAAAATGTGTGCTTTTTATGAAGCCTCGGAGCGCCTAGTGTCAAAAAAAGTGATCCCAGACGATTTTCCAATCACTCACCTGCTAAATTGGCTCTAAGGCTAAGTTTAATCAGTGAATTGAAACTGCCAATCACTGATATCATTTTAACAAGGCGACCTGGAGAGGTTTTTCCCCATTTCTATCATCGACCTTAATCTTCGCAACCTCAAGGTAATCACTGCCTCGCCTTCTGCAGGCGGAATCCACTTCAGTTTCTGCAATCACTAGAAATGCCACCACCACACCACCAAGAAAAAGGTTACCTGCCAGTCCCCTATCTTTGCCAGGAGTGACATGTTCTATGTCCCCGCTGCTCATGCACGGAGGGCTCCGCTTGATCCCGCGGATCGCTTTTTTTACCTGCCCAGAAACATCTCACCTGCTCATAAAAAGCTGGGAGCCACCTGGCCGCGCATGCGCACCGCCCTCGGAATGCACGCAGCCATTTCAAGGGGGGGGGGGGGGGGGGGAAAGAGACTACAAAGCGGCTGCGAGGAAAGGTCGGATTTACAGCCGCTGGAGGATTAACCTCCATCTTTTTCTCATCTGCCTGATAATTAATAGAGAAGTGTGTGTCGTGGTGGTGGTGGCTTTGGGGGCTGATCTCGATCGTTTATCCCTTCAGTTTGCAATGCACTTTGGAGGGGAAGTGCTCTGGGCAGAATTCCCAATCCCCACAGAAGGGGGGGGGGGAGGAGGAGGGCAGATTTCCCCTGTCCTACTGACCCGACAAAGGAAGCTCCAACATTTTCAGACGATTTGTTAAGTGTCACTTTTTGTTACAAAAAACTGCTTCTCAAGTTCCACCTCCAGATCTAAGGGTAATTTTTGTTTTGTTGTTTCAGCTCTATCCCGGAGTAGGATCTAGCCTTAGAAAATACTTAACGCGGCGTTAAAAAAAAAAAAAAAAGACGGCAATCCTACCTTACCGCGCCACTAAAGTCAAAATCAACTACCCTCCTCCCAAGCGCATCCCTGCCACCCCCCTATGACTCCAGCAATTCGCTGCAACGTCCAGGGGCTGCCACTTTTCTTATCTGTTGGCCCTGACTCATCCCTGCCCTTTAATGGTTTCTGGAGCATTCCCCCCCCCCCCCCCCCCTTCGCAGTATGTACCATGAAGGTTGCAGACGCGATCACGTGCTGCCGAGTGACTTGTTGCGCAACGCTTGCCGCCGACGGACCGTGCGAAAGTTTCCCCCTTTCCTCCATGGGAGGAGAGGGCCTCCAGGAGCGGCCGGCCAGGCCAGGAGAGCCTTTCCCGAAGCCTGCCTTCAACCTCCCACCGCTTCCTCCTCCCTAGCGCCTCGCCGGCCAGAGCCACATTTCACCTTGCTCGCTTTATGTCAACCCCCCCGGTGGTGCTATTTGCTTAAGACGCTCCTTCTGCAGCTTGTTGTCCGGGTAATTTGTGGTTAGTGCGGGCGTATTATTTAAAAGCCGGAGTCGCTCCACATAATTCTTGCTTCACAACATTCAAATTGCCTGAAGCCGAGCAGTTCTAGCGATAAATGTGCTGGAAAGAAAGAGAGCAGACAGACAAAACACATTCCTCACTTTTTTGTCACCCCCCACCCTCTTTTTCGACCCAGTATAGCAAAAATAAATCATTATCTGACAATTCAGGCCTATTAGATTTCACTGATATTTAGGAGATAGTTGTTGGAGCCTGGGCTGTTCCCCGTGTGTATCTGTACTCCGCTCCCTGTCTCTGGTAGCGCTATAGAAATGATAAGCTGGAGGAGGATTTTTTTTAGGGGGGGGGACGGGGAATTACTGACTCCTTCCAATTTTTTTTTTTAATAGTTCAAATAATCCATTTCTTAATTCTAATCGGGAAAAGAAGGCCTTTTTGGTTTAGTTTTATTTAGGGGAGGGGGAGAAGGATTGTAACTTCATACCGCCCTTCTGGAAAGTTCTGCTTGGACACTGCCATTTGGATTCTACAGATTCTCTGCAATGAAAATGCCCTTAGAAAAGATGATTTAAGTGTTTCTTACTAGGAAACTTCATTGCAAAGAGAAGGGAAGAAAACAAATATGAACAGATATCTATCTAGCTATATGTTGATTTGGTGTATGTATGGATTTTTCTGTATTTATGGTTAAGTAGATAGAAAAAAATCTTTTATATATTCACGTCAAATCAACTAGCAGAGTGTGTGTGTGTGTGTATATATATATTTAGAAATAACATTTTCTTCTATTCACCTATCCATAAATAGAGAAAAATCAAATTTAGAAAGGGGGTTGCATCCCACATGCACTGATTTTATCTCCAGGATGCGGTTACGTAAAGACAAACAACATCTACATAGTTCCGGTATAGTTCGTTATGAATAAATGAACGCCGTCAAGTTCTGTATTATCACGGCACTCGAACTTAAATTGACAAACCCTGAAAATACAAGCGAATAAAAAAGAGCTGCAAGTTTCAGTCTCAGGAATAAGAGCTCATAATTTGGAGGCTGTGAAATGTAACTTTTTTTTTTTTTTTTTTGCTCAGAAATGAAGCAAAAAATATATCAGGGACTTTCAGACATCCGGGCAGAACAGGCGGGGTGGGGGGAGGTGACATTGGGCAGGAATGAGGTCTTCCTCTGTTTTTTTCTTCTCAGCGCTTTTCTACTGTAGCCAGTCTCTTGTATGCGGAAGCCTCCCTGGATTGCCACTTTCTGCTGACTTTCGAGTGCGTTAGGAAGGACGCGGGTGCGCTGGGTCGGGGTTTGGACTGCGGTGCTTTCGCGCCGGCCGAGGCGCTGCGCCGCGCTGTCGTTTCTCCGAGACCCAGCAGCAGCTCCAGCTCACCGCGTCCGGCCGAGCGCAGACAACCTGTTGCAGGAGGTGGGGGGAGGGGAAGAAGGGGGGGGGGGGGGTGCAGGGAGGGGCTTCCAGCAAGTAAATGAGCTAATGAGCCGTGGAATATGTGATTCACACTAGATCAACCAGCACTCGCGAAGGTTACACACTTAGGTTCGAATTACAGCAATTAGCAGAGCTACGGAAAATAATTACAAAAGCTTGCTTTCGCTAGAGTTGATGATGTTCCCGCAGTTCAGAGAACGGAACCTGAAAAGTTTGCAACAAAAGGAGTCACGCACACAGCTGGGCGGATCGGGGGGGGGGGGGGGGGGGTTGCACATCTGGCCGAGCAGCTGTATGGGATGTTTGCTGCGAATAAGTCAAAATCTATCACTTATTGAATCTATCACTTCTTTTCTCTCTGTACAATCCTTTAACAGAGTGCGTGCTCCCTAAGGACTGCTTCCCTGGGAATGCCCCCTTCCCACTTATCCTGAAGCCAATTTAAATGCTAAATCCTGAATTCTTTTGCCCTGGACACTTGTTCCTCCTTGTCTTTGATTTGCAATCGGATGCTTTCTTCTTTCCTCGCCGAGATCCTACGAACCAAACATAAATTGTTTTAGGAAAGTTATAGTTCCCCCCCTCTTTTCGGCAGTGCAGGCTTTACATTTCATGTAAACAGTGTTGAAATCATACTTGAGCTCATGTGACTGGTGCGGCAAAATGTGGACGGCGCGAAAGTTCTCTAATTCCGCGAAAGTGACTGCGCGAGCCCCGTCTCCGCGCTACAGAGACTGCGATCACCTGCTCCAGAGCTCGGCCAAGGAAACTTTCGGAAGACCACAAAAAAACATGCCCCATCTATGCGCAAAAAAAAAAAAAAAAAAAGTAAATAATGCATGCACTAGGACAGCTGCATGAAAAGGAGGCTACCAAATCCTGGTTTTTGTTTGTTTTTTTTTTTTTTTATGGGAGCTGGCTTCATGTGTGGGAACGTGCGGTTCAGGGCTGCTCTCTGCATTGCATTTACAATTCTGTTTACAAAGCAACCCTAAAGGAAAAAACAAAACAAAACCCAAACAACAAAAAAGTCACCCCGTCAAGAGGCTAATCTGCCCCAGGAGCCAACCTAGCCGCGCTTTGAAATGCAAGTTAACGTTTTCAGTCATCAGATTTCAAGTGCTTTCTGCTGGCGTTGAATTATGGCAAAAGACGTCATTCTCAGATATCGTACCAGCTAGGGTGTTTCAATCGTACCGATTTTTAAAAGCCGAGCGGTCAGCTTTTTATTTCTGTATTTATTTTTTTTTTTTTACAGTGATTATTTATTAGTATTGCCTTGTGTCGATTCCTTAGTGCAGCGACTATGAAACTGCCACCTTACAAAAGAAAACCTGTAGCTTCGAACAAAAAAAAAAAAAGCCCTGTAACTTTTTTTGTACTGGGTGTTTGGCACAACTTTCATTTGGTGAGGCTTTGAAAACGCTTTCTTGTCCGTGTGACTTTATTGTATTTTGGTTTGGAGTAATATGCGATCTGCTACACTTTTATTAATTTGCCCCACGGTTTAAAGAGTCATAACCTTGGGTCCTTGACACTTTGCTTGTTTCACAGCCATACCCTTGTCTGATAACATCTTGTACATTTCCCCCTCTTCCCAAGCATTTGTGGTTTTTTTCCGGATCTAATAGCTAAAATCGACATAAATTCTAAACTGAAACTCACTGGAGAAGAATTACCCCATAACTCCTCCGCACTGACTGCTTGGGAAGTGAACGGCTCTCTGCATTTAAGAGTCTTTTCGCTCAGTTGTATCTCCTGTGCCCCCCTCTATAGAAACAATACCCAGCTCCTGTATGTCCCAGGGCACTCGTTTCCTGCCAGATACCAGGAGACAAACTCTTTTGTTGCGCTGCTTAACTCCCCCCCAAAACTCATCACGAAACCCACAAGTGTAAGTGATTCACTCGGTGGCTTCCGGGAGGGACACCGCAGCTCTTCCACTCCTACCCTTCCGCTCTGCCCCTCACAGCAGCAAGCTCTGGGGCTAGGACATTCATATTCTAGTAGCCAGGGGCTAACGTTTCAGCACTTAACTTGTAGATGAAAGCAGTGGCGCAGCGTTTGGTAAACCTTAGTCCGGCGGTGTGCGCTGCGGGCTCTGGCTCTGGCTCCTTGGCTTCTTCACTCGTTTTAACCCTCCCGCAGCTCCTTCCTATTCCCTTCCCTGTGGACTAAGAAGAAAGAATGCAAAAATTGCAAGTAAACACTGGGTGTAATTATCTCCCTATTCCTTCATGCAAGCCCTTTAGTTAACTCCAGCACAATAGTGCAGCGGTGTAATTAGTATTTACATTTATTGGAAGCCTTGGGGAGGTTAACGCTGACTGCAGTCTGTACCTTTGCTTGCAGGTGCATACAGACGAGCCTCGATTAAATCGGCAAACTGTGAGCTTTTCGCAAACGGACATCTGGACAAGTTTCTAGGGCCTTTAATGGGACTTTTCCCCACTCACAAATCCCAGCCCTGCACAAATCAGATTGATGCTTAGTGCATTTTTGTGGGATATGCAATAAAGGAGCACTGAACATGTTTTGTAATGGAATGAGCATTACTGTTGGCTTTGCCCACTTTTAAAGGAACATTAAATACATTTGAAAAAAAAATCAATTTCCGAACACGTTTAAACTGTATTCTTTTGATCTTAAACTTTTGACGTTTGTTATATAAATTGGGTCTGCCTTAAGGTTTCGAGGGGGGCTGCTCAAATGTAAGGTCTGCAGAGTGCATTTTTTTTTGGGACAATGCATTTAAAATCTCCTACCCTTCACCGCTAAGATGATAATACATATTATTTTCGAGAGGAGACCAAACGTTTTAGAGAGCTTCGTGTATGCAACTTTCCTGGAGTGGTTAAACTCTCAGCTCGAATCCGATTTTTGGTTAGAAGCTTTCACTTGTATTACTCGGGAAGCTTTCACTTTGCTAACAGCCAGTTTGTTGACCTGCCTAAATAATTATGGAACTCATTTACCAAAGGTTAACAGGGTACTAAATTGTTTTAAAGCAATTTACTAAGGGGAGCTATCGGTTACATGCTGTGCACCTCTTGTTAGCTGCTGTTAGGATTGTCTGATGGGTTTTATTTCATTCTTTTTCTCAGCTGAGATACAGAATTCCCTCCACATCTTCCCCCAAATAGCATATTTACAGTAAAGATGAGTGATGCCGACGACTCGAGGCAAACCCTCTGGCTGAACACCCCAAAAACTGCTTTTAGTTCCCCTAACCAGGTGACACAGCGCGGTACCGGTGCGCAAGAAGGCGACTCGCCTCCGTCTCCTTTTTAGTTCGGCGAAAAATCAAGCAGCTGCTTAGCCCTCGTTTGCCTCTTTTATGTGGAGGGTAATAGAATGGTGCAAAATATGCGAGGGCATTTCACGTGCTTAATAACTTTTAGCTTGGATTTGGTTCCGTAGGTGGAGTTCCCCTTGACAGCTTTTAGCGGTAAACCGATAGCCTGCACACTCACTCACTCACTCTCACTCTCACTCTCTCTCTCATTCTCTCTCACTCGCTCACTCTCTCTTACTCTCTCTCATTATCTCTCTCACTCACTCGCTCTCTCATGAATAGTATCTTCTTGCTTTGTGACTTATTTCCCTACATTTACTGGAAAATATCGTTTTAGTAGCGAAGAATCTTGGCAACCTGCCTCTTCCTACTGTCAGATCACCAACACCTAGATAAGCACACGCTGTACTCCTCCTCCTTGGGATTAATAATAGTACTGGGAATACAGACGCCCTTCAGTTCTGCCTCATCTTATATATATCTATATCTTACATCTTATATCTAAAGATTGCCCATATACTGAGTGACCTGCTGTTTTCCACACCCTCCCTGTTCTGAAAAGCATTTACACTGCAGTAACGTTGAGGGAGGGTCGAGTTCAGAGCAGATGGCTGTGTTTACCGGAAAACTGTAGCTTCATAAGATATTTCTGGCAGGTAGATTCTAGAAGAAAGGAAAACACCGTCAAACCTTTGCCTTCACAATGCACTAATCACCCTGATCCACGTGCTCCTTTTGTAAGGGCACTCAGGAGCCTGAGAGCTGACTTGCTATTTCACAGGAAACACACAAGCTGAAGATTGCTGTTCACTGAGACTTAATTACACGTTTCTTTATTTCTGTAAAGGGGGGGGGGGGGGGGAGGAACGCTTAACTCTGACATCCGGTCCTAGGCACCTTTACAACCCCCATTGTCAGCAGCCAACCTCCCGATTAACCGGAAAGAGACAGAAAGAGAACACCTCGGGCATAGGGGGGGGGGGGGGGGGGGGGCTCAAGGCAGCCCTGCTCTCTTCCCAGCTCGTCCTCACTTCGGAGCCTTTTGGACCGCTGCTCCCTGTCTCTAGGAGTTCCTTCTCCATGAAAGACTGCCGGCTCCGTCCCATCCAAAGATGCGCGTCTTCAGAAAGGCGGCCATCAGCTTCTCTGTCGCGTGCCCCCCCCAGGGTCTCGCACGCTGCGGGGGCTGACGCGGTCCTACCTCGCGTTTCAGGGTCCTCCCTGCGCTGCCTATCTTATAAGGCACGGTGTGTGCGCGCTAGCCCTTCCAGAAAACACTAATACCAGTAACAATTAGAGTAAGGGAGTGGCCCAGTGCAGATCTCAACGTAAGGAATCCCCCCTTGGGAATATGGGCTCAAATGCAGATCCGGATAGACGGAGAAGAAGTTTTACACAAATTGATTATCGTTTGACTGAGCGCTGCGAGACCCCTGCATGCATATAATAGTTAATTCTTCCACGTTTTCCAATTATGTTAGACTTATGTATAATACTGTTTCTTTAATTCTTCGTTCTTATACCTTTTTTAATTAGGTGATTTAAAAAAAAAAAGTATGTATTTATTTTGCTGGAAAAGGGCAGGCGATTAATTGCTACTAGAAAATGAAGAAAGGAACCAAGTTTCTCTAAAGTTGCAGTTCATGTTGAATGAGAGCGAGCGAGCGAGCGAGCGAGAGAGAGCGCGCGATGCACGTACGGTAAAAGGAGCATCACCAGATCAGCAAAAACAAGACCTTTGTTGACTTTCTGGGGTGCGTGACAAGACATCCTTATCCGCATCACTAGCTGTTTACTGTGGTCGTTTGCTACAGAATTTCACATGCTTTGTGAAAAGGTAGTATCACGCTGTCCTGAAGTTAGAAAGAAAAAAAAAATGGGATTTTTTTTTTATTCCTGTAATTTGATTAATTTCTGGCGCCTTTTCCCCCTAGACTCAGACCGGGAACGGCAACGCCCAAGGCAGGTCTAAGACTTTACACTCGTTGGTTTCCAGGAAATTCTTTACAGCGGCGAAGGCAAGACCTGATCCGTGGGTTTATAAAGCTGCAGTTGTTAAATAACTGATTAATAATATATGTTGACAGTTACACCTTTTGCTAAGACAGAACAAAACAAAACAAAAAAAAAAAAGCTGCCGGGTTGGAATATTCTGTGGACAGATAGGTTAAACGAGACCCAGGATTTACAATCCCCGCATGAAATACGACAGAAGGGGGAGTCCTGCTACCCGTGCAGCACTTTCTGAATGGCCCGAATAAAGCATCCCAAGAAATCCGATTATTTAAGACAATAAGAGCTCCGAAACAGGGAACGCGATGGCTTTACTGGAAAACCCTTGGCACTTTGCGTGAGATTTATGACTCGCATTAATAAGCTCGCTGCTCCCTTACTGCTTAGTTTTGCGAACTTCGACTAAAAAAAAAAAACAACCAACCCCAAACAAACTGCTTTTCCCCGGGCCATGCCTAAGCAAGAGTCTCTGAGCTCCCTGGACAGCCCACCAAGGTGCGAAATAACCCGCGCATCATTTAGCCGCACAGACCCCGGGCTGGAGGCGGAAGCAGCCCTCCCCCGCCCTCCAGGAAAGATGGCGTAGCAGAGAGGCAGCCCCCAGCCTTGTACCGCTCTAACGTGGGGCATGAACTCTTCCAGTCCTACCTGCTGACGAATACCCCAGGGGGCCGGCTGAGGGAGAGAGACACATTCCTCATGCTTTGCCGGTGCATTTAACCTTTGCTGCAGGTTATCCCGGCTCAGCCCAGATGCCTAGCAAGACTCGTCCTTCTGCTTTTTTTTTTTTTTGGCAGTCCAAGTCGTTGGAAGTTTCCAAGCATCGCTCACAGGTTGCAAGCCTGAGGAAGTTATTGAAA